>NW_027514158.1:0-93358 GCF_048772815.1 Callospermophilus lateralis | reverse complement strand
AGCACTTTCATTGAAAGGGATTTCCAAGCTTCCAAGAAATTACGAGTTTCTTAAATACCAGCAAATATTTTTTCACCCAATCTTGATGATACTTGGTGGTAATGATCAGTACACAAATCAAACTTGACTCACCAAATTTTGTTCTTCTAGGTTGAAGCGTTCGTCTAGAGTAGCAGTTTTTATATTTAGGTTTCACTCTATTCTCTCCTATACAGATAGATGAATTTGGAACTCTAAATCCAACATGGTTTGTAGTAGCTCTTTGAGTCATGACTAAATAAAGGAGTTCTCAGTTTTGTCTCTACGGTTTGTATCCTCTTCAAGTAGCCCTAGGCATAGACTGTGGAAAAGCACTTTCATTAGAGGTGTTGCCAAGCTTCTAAGAAATAACGAGTTTCTGAAATACCAGCAAATAGTTTTTTCACCCAATCTTGATGATACTTGGTGGTAATGATCGGTACAAAAATCCCACTTGGCTCACCAACTTTGGTCCTTCAAGGTTAAAGCGTTCGTTTACAGTAGCAGTTTAGATTTTTAGGGTTCCCTCTGTTCTCTCCTATATAGATTGATGAATTTGAAACTCTAAATCCAACATGGTTTGTAGTACCTCTTTGAAACTTGACAAAATAAAGGAGTTCTCCGTTTGTCTCTATGGTGTGTTTCCTCTTCAAGTATCCCTAGGCAGAGAGTGGAAAAGCATTTTCATTGAGAGGGGTTACCAAGCTTCTAAGAAATAACGAGTTTCCAAAATACCAGCAAATATTTTTTCACCCAATCTTGATGATACGTGGTGGTAATGACAAGTACACAAATCCCACTTGGCTCATCAAATTTTGTTTTCTAGGTTGAAGCGTTCGTCTACAGTAGCAGTTTTTATGTTTAGGTTTCACTCTGTTCTCTCCTATGTAGATAGATGGATTTGGAACTCTTAATCCAACATGGTTTGTAGTAGCAATTTGAAAGTTGACAAAATAAAGGAGTTCTCAGGTTTGTCTCTATAATTTGTTTCCTCTTCAAGTAGCCCTAAGCAGAGACTGTGGAAAAACACTTTGTTTGAAAGGGGTTGCCAAGCTTCCAAGAAATTACGAGTTTCAGCCATACCAGCAAATATTTTTTTACCCAATCTGATGATACTTGGTGTTAACTCAAGTACAAAAATCCCACTTGGCTCACCAAATTTTGTTATCTAGGTTGAAGCTTTCGTCTACAGTAGTCGTTTTTATATTTAGGTTTCCCTCTGTTCTCTCCTATATAGATAGATGAATTTGGAACTCTATATCCAACATGGTTTGTAGTCGCTCTTTGAAACTTGACAAAAAAAAGTAGTTCTCAGTTTTGTCTCTATGGTTTGTTTCCTCTTCAACTAGCCCTAGGCACAGACTGTGGAAAAGTACTTTCATTGAGAGGGGTTGCCAAGCTTCTAAAAAATAACTAATTTCCGAAATACCAGCAAATATTTTTTTACCCAATCTTGATGATACTTGGTGTTAATGACAAGTACAAAAATCCCACTTGGCTCACCAAATTTTGTTCTTCTAGGTTGAAGCGTTCCTTTAGAGTAGCAGTTTTTATATTTAGGTTTCCCTCTGTTCTCTCCTATATAGATAGATGAATTTGGAACTCTAAATCCAACATGGTTTGTAGTAGCTCTTTGAAACTTTACAAAATAAAGGAGTTCTCAGTTTTGTCTCTATGGTTTGTTTCCTCTTCAAGTAGCCCTAGGCACAGACTGTGGAAAGCACTTTCATTGAGAGGGGTTGCCGAGCTTCCAAGAAATAATGATTTTCCGAAATACCAGCAATATTTTTTCACCCAATCTTGATGATACGTGTTGGTAAAGACAAGTACAAAAATCCCACATGGCTCACCAAATTTTGTTCTTCTAGTTTGAAGCGTTCGTCTACAGTAGCAGTTTTTATATGTAGGTTTCACTCTGTTCTCTCTTATATAGATAGATGAATTTGGAACACTAAATCCAACATGGTTTGTAGTAACTCTTTGGAATTTGACAAAATAAAGTAGTTTTCAGTTTTGTCTCTATGGTTTGTTTTCTCTTCAAGTCGCCCTAGGCACAGATATTTAAAAGCACTTTCTTTGAAATGGGTTGCCAAGCTTCCAAGAAATTACGAGTTTCCGAAATACCAGCAAATATTTTTTCAACCAATCTTGATGATACGTGGTGGTAATGACAAGTACACAAATTCCATTTGGCTCACCAAATTTTGTTCTTCTAGGTTGAAGCGTTCGTCTACAGTAGCAGATTCTATATTTAGGTTTCTCTCTGTTATCTCTTATATAGATAGATGAATTTAAAACTCTAAATCCAACATGGTTTGTAGTAGCTCTTTGAAACTTGACCAAAAAAAGTAGTTTTCAGTTTTGTCTCTATGGTTTGTTTCCTCTTCAAGTAGCCCTAAGCAGAGACTGTGGTAAAGAACTTTCATTGAAAGGCGTTGCCAAGCTTCCAAGAAATTACGAGTTTCCGAAATACCAGCAAATATTTTTTCACCCAATCTTGATGATACTTGGTGGTAATGATCAGTACACAAATCCCACTTGGCTCACCAAATTGTGTTTTTCTAGGTTGAAGCGTTCGTCTACAGTAGCAGTTTTTATATGTAGGTTTTCCTCTGTTCTCTCCTATATAGATAGATGAATTTGAAACTCTAAATCCAACATGGTTTGTACTAGCTCTTTGAAACTTGACAAAATAAAGGAGTTCTCAGTTTTGTCTCTATGATTTGTTTCCTCTTCAAGTAGCCCTAGGCAAAGACTGTCTAAAAGCACTTTTATAGGGAGGGGTTGCCAAGCTTCTAAGAAATAACGAGTTTCCGAAATATCAGCAAATATTTTTTCACCCAATCTTGATGATACTTTGTGGTAATGAACAGTACACAAATCCCACTTGGCTCACCAAATTTTGTTCTTCTAGGTTGAAGCGTTCGTCTACAGTAGCAGTATTTATATTTAGGTTTCCCTCTGTTCTCTCCTATATAGATAGATGAATTTGGAACTCTAAATCCAACATCGATTGTAGTAGCTCTTTGAAACTTGACAATACAAAGTAGTTCTCAGTTTTGTCTCTATGGTTTGTATAGTCTTCAAGTAGCCCTAATCAGATACTTTGGTAAAGCACTTTTATTGAAAGGGATTTCCAAGCTTCCAAGAAATTACGAGTTTCTTAAATACCAGCAAATATTTTTTCACCCAATCTTGATGATACTTGGTGGTAATGATCAGTACACAAATCAAACTTGACTCACCAAATTTTGTTCTTCTAGGTTGAAGCGTTCGTATAGAGAAGCAGTTTTTATATTTAGATTTCACTCTGTTCTTTCCTATATAGATAGATGAATTTGGAACTCTAAATCCAACATGGTTTTTAATAGCTCTTTGAAAGTTGACAAAATAAAGGAGTTCTCAGTTTTGTCTCTATCGTTTGTTTCCTCTTCAAGTAGCCCTAGGCACAGACTCTGGAAAAGCAAATTCATTGAGAGTGGTTGCCAAGCTTCTAAGAAATAACAAGTTTCCGAAATACCAGGAAATATTTTTCCCCCAATCTTGATGATACTTGGTGGTAATGATCAGTACACAAATCCCACTTGGCTCACAAAATGTTGTTCTTCTGGGTTGAAGCGTTCGTCTACAGTAGCAGTTTTTTATATGTAGGTTTCCTCTGTTCTCTCCTATATAGATAGATGAATTTGGAACTCTAAATCGAACATGGTTTGTAGTACTCTTTGAAACTTGACAAAATAAAAGAGTTCTCAGTTTTGTCTCTATGATTTGTTTCTTATTCAAGTAGCCATAAGCAGAGACTGTGGGAAAGCACTTTCATTGAAAGGGGTTGCCAAGCTTCCAAGAAATTACGAGTTTCCGAAAAACCAGAAAATATTTTTCACCCAATCCTGATGATACTTGGTGTTAATGATCAGTACACAATTCCCACTTGGCTCACCAAATTGTGTTCTTCTAGGTTGAAGCGTTCGTCTACAGTAGAAGTTTTTATATGTAGGTTTTCTCTGTTCTCTCCTATATAGATAGATGAATTTGGAACTCTAAATCCAACATGGTATGTAGTAGCTCTTTGAAACTTGAAAAAATAAAGGAGTTCTCAGTTTTGTCTCTATGGTTTGTTTCCTATCCAAGCAGCCCTAGGCACTGCCTGTGGAAAAGCCCATTCATTGAGAGGGATTGCAGCTTCTAAGAAATAACGAGTTCCCGAAATACCAGCAAATATTTTTTCACCCAATCTTGACGATACTTGGTGGTAATGATCAGTACACAAATCCCACTTGGCTTACCAAATTTTGTTCTTCTCGGTTGAAGCGTTCTTCTACAGTAGCAGTTTTTATATTTAGGTTTCACTCTGTTCTTTCCTATATAGATAGATGAATTTGGAACTCTAAATCCAACATGGTTTGTAATAGCTCTTTGAAAGTTGACAAAATAAAGGAGTTCTCAGTTTTGTCTCTATGGTTTGTATAGTCTTCAAGTAGCCCTAAGCAGAGACTGTGGAAAAGCACCTTCATTGAAAGGTATTTCCAAGCTTCCAAGAAATTGCGAGTTTCTTAAATACCAGCAAATAATTTTACACCCAATCTTGATGATACGTGGTGGTAATGACAAGTACACAAATCCCATTTCCCTCACCAAATTTTGTTCTTCTAGGTTGAAGCGTTCGTCTACAGTAGCAGTTTCTATATTTCGGTTTCCCTCTGTTATCTCTTATATAGATAGATGAATTTAAAACTCTAAATCCAACATGGTTTGTAGTAGCTCTTTGAAACTTGACCAAAAAAAGAAGTTTTCAGTTTTGTCTCTATGGTTTGTTTCCTCTTCAAGTAGCCCTAAGCAGAGACTGTGGTAAAGCACTTTCATTGAAAGTGGTTGCCAAGCTTCCAAGAAATTACGAGTTTCCGAAATACCAGCAAATATTTTTTCACCCAATCTTGATGATACTTGGTGGTAATGATCAGTACACAAATCCCACTTGGCTCACCAAATTTTGCCTTCTAGGTTGAAGCGTTTGTTTACAGTAGCAGTTTTTATTTTTAGGTTTTCCTCTGTTCTCTCCTATATAGATAGCTGAATTTGAAACTCTAAATCCAGCATGGTTTGTACTAGCTCTTTGAAACTTGACAAAATAAAGGAGTTCTCAGTTTTGTCTCTATGATTCGTTTCCTCCTAAAATAGCCCTAGGCAAAGACTGTCTAAAAGCACTTTTATTGCGAGGGGTTGCCAAGCTTCTAAGAAATAACGAGTTTCCGAAATATCAGCAAATATTTTTTCACCCAATCTTGATGATACTTTGTGGTAATGAACAGTACACAAATCCCACTTGGCTCACCAAATTTTGTTCTTCTAGGTTGAAGCGTTCGTCTACAGTAGCAGTATTTATATTTAGGTTTCCCTCTGTTCTCTCCTATATAGATAGATGAATTTGGACCTCGAAATCCAACATGGTTTGTAGTAGCTCTTTGAAAGTTGACAATACAAAGTAGTTCTCAGTTTTGTCTCTATGGTTTGTATAGTCTTCAAGTAGCCCTAATCAGATACTGTGGAAAAGCACTTTCATTGAAAGGGATTTCCAAGCTTCCAAGAAATTACGAGTTTCTTAAATACCAGCAAATATTTTTTCACCCAATCTTGATGATACTTGGTGGTAATGATCAGTACACAAATCAAACTTGACTCACCAAATTTTGTTCTTCTAGGTTGAAGCGTTCGTCTAGAGTAGCAGTTTTTATATTTAGGTTTCACTCTATTCTCTCCTATACAGATTGATGAATTTGGAACTCTAAATCCAACATGGTTTGTAGTAGCTCTTTGAAACTTGACAAAATAAAGGAGTTCTCACTTTTGTCTCTATGGTTTGTTTCCTATTCAAGTAGTCCAAGGTTCAGACTGTGGAAAAGCACATTCATTGAAAGGGGTTGCCAAGCTTCTAAGAAATAACGAGTTTCCGAAACACCAGCAAATATTTTTTCACCCAATCTTGATGATACTTGGTGGTAATGATCGGTACACAAATCCCACTTGACTCACCAAATTTTGTTCTTCTAGGTTGAAGCATTCTTTTACAGTAGCAGTTTATATTTTTAGGTTTCCCTCTGTTCTATCCTATATAGATAGATGAATTTGAAAGTCTAAATCCAACATGGTTTGTAGTAGCTCTTTGAAACTTGACAAAATAAAGGAATTCTCAGTTTTGTCTCTATAATTTGTTTCCTCTTCAAGTAGCCCTAAGGAGAGACTGTGGAAAAGCACTTTCATTGAAAGGGGTTGCCAAGCTTCCAACAAATAACGAGTTCCGATATACAAGCAAATATTTTTTCACCCAATCTTGATGATACGTGGTGGTAATGATCGGAACACAAATCCCACTTGGCTCACCAAGTTTTGTTCTTCTAGGTTGAAGCTTTCGTTTACAGTAGCAGTTTTTATTTTTAGGTTTCCCTCTGTTCTCTCCTATATAGATAGATGAATTTGGAACTCTAAATCCAACATGTTTTGTAGTCGCTCTTTGAAACTTGACAAAATAAAGGAGTTCTCACTTTTGTCTCTATGGTTTGTTTCCTATTACAGTAGCCCGAAGCACAGACTGTGGAAAAGCACTTTCATTGAAAGGGGTTGCCAAGCTTCTAAGAAATAACGAGTTTCCGAAATACCAGCAAATATTTTTTCAGCCAATGTTTTTGATACTTGGTAGTAATGATTGGTACACAAATCCCACTTGACTCACCAAATTTTGGTCTTCTATGTTGAAGGATTCGTTTACAGTAGCAGTTTATATTTTTAGGTTTCCCTCTGTTCTCTCCTATATAGATAGATGAATTTAGAACTCTAAATCCAACATGGTTTGGAGTAGCTCTTTGAAACTTGACAAAAAAAGGAGTTCTCAGTTTTGTCTCTATGGTTTGTTTCCTCTTCAAGTAGCCCTAAGCAGAGACTGTGGAAAAGCACTTTCATTGAATGGGGTTGCCAAGCTTCCAAGAAATTTCGAGTTTCCGAAATACCAGCAAATATTTTTTCACCCAATCTGGATGATACATGGTGGTAATGACAAGTACACAAGTCCCACTTGACTCACCAAATTTTGTTCTTCTAGGTTGAAGCGTTCGTTTACACTAGCAGTTTATATTTTTAGGTTTCACTCTGTTCTCTCCTATATAGATCGATGAATTTGGAACTCTAAATCCAACATGGTTTGTAGTAGCTCTTTGAAACTTGACAAAAAAGTAGTTCTCAGTTTTGTCTCTATGGATTGTTTTTTCTTAAAGTAGCCCTAAGCAGAGACTGTGGAAAAGCACTTTCATTAAAAGGGTTTGCCAAGCTTCAAAGAAATTACGAGTTTCCGAACTACCAGCAAATATTTTTTCACCCAATATTGATGATACGTGGTGCTAATGACAAGTACACAAATCCCACATGGCTCACCACATTTTGTTCTTCTAGGTTGAAGCGTTCGTTTTCAGTTGAAGTTTTTATTTATAGGTTTCACTCTGTTCTCTCCTATATAGATCGATGAATTTGGAACTCTAAATCCAACATGGTTTGAAGTAGTTCTTTGAAACTTGACAAAATAAAGTAGTTCTCAGTTTTCTCTCTATGGTTTGTTTCCTCTTCAAGTAGCCCTAAGCAGAAACTGTGGAAAAGTACTTTCATTGAAAGGGGTTGGCAAGCTTCCAAGAAATTACGATTTTCCGAAATACCAGCAAATATTTTTTCACCCAATCTTGATGATACTTGGTGGTAAGGATCGGTACACAAATCCCACTTGACTCACCAAATTTTGGTGTTCTAGGTTGAAGCGTTCGTTTACAGTAGCAGTTTATATTTTTAGGTTTCCCTCTGTTCTCTCCTATATAGATAGATGAATTTGGAACTCTAAATCCAACATGGTTTGTAGTAGCTCTTTGAAACTTGACAAAATAAACGAGTTCTCAGTTTTGTCTCTATGTTTGTTTCCTCTTCATGTGGCCCTAGGCACAGACTGTGGAAAAGTACTTTCATTGAAAGGGGTTGGCAAGCTTCCAAGAAATTACGATTTTCCGAAATACCAGCAATTATTTTTTCACCCAATCTTGATGATACCTGGTGGTAATGACAAGTAAACAATTCCTACTTGGCTCACCAAATTTTGTTCTTCTAGGTTGAAACGTTCGTTTGCAGTAGCAGTTTTTATTTTTAGGTTTCACTCTGTTCTCTTTATATAGATAGATGAATTTGGAACTCTAAATCCAACATGGTTTGTAGTAGCTCTTTGAAACTTGACAAAATAAAGGAATTCTCTGTTATGTCTCTATGATTTGTTTCCTCTTCAAGTAGCCCTAAGCAGAGACTGTGGAAAAGCACTTTCATTGAAAGGCGTTGCCAAGCTTCCAAGAAATTACGATTTTCCGAATTACCAGAAAATATTTTTCCACCCAATCTTGATGATACTTGGTGGTAATGATCGGTACACAATCCCACTTGACTCACCAAATTTTGATCTTCTAGGTTGAAGCGTTCTTTTACAGTAGCAGTTTATATTTTTAGGTTTCCCTCTGTTCTCTCCTTTGTAGATAGATGAATTTGGAACTCTAAATCCAACATGGTTTGTAGTAGCCCTTTGAAACTTGACAAAAAAAGGAATTCTCAGTTTTGTCTCTAAGATTTGTTTCCTCTTCATGTATCCCTAAGCAGAGAGTGTGGAAAAGCACTTTCATTGAAAGGGGTTGCCAAGCTTCAGAGAAATTACGAGTTTCCGAAATACCAGCAAATATTTTTTCACCCAATCTGATGATACGTGGTGGTCATGATCGGTACACAAATCCCACTTGACTCACCAAATTTTGTTCTTCTAGGTTGAAGCGTTCGTTTACAGTAGCAGTTTTTATTTTTAAGTTTTCCTCTGTTCTCTCCTACATTGATAGATGAACTTTAAACTCTTAATCCAACATGGTTTGTAGTAGCTCTTTGAAACTTGACAAAGTAAAGGGTTCTCACTTTTGTCTCTATGGTTTGTTTCCTATTCAAGTAGCCCTAGGCACAGACTGTGGAAAAGCACTTTCATTGAGAGTGGTTGCCAACTTCTAAGAAATAACGAGTTTCCGAAATACCAGCAAATATTTTTTCACCCAATCTTGATGATTCTTGGTGGTAATGATCAGTACCCAAATCCCACTTGGCTCACCAAATTTTGTTCTTCTAGGTTGATGCGATCATCTACAATCGCAGTTTTTGTATTTAGGTTTCACTCTGTTCTCTTCTATATAGATAGATGAATTTGGAACTCTAAATCCAACATGATTTGTAGTAGCTCTTTGAAACTTGACAAAATAAAGGAGTTCTCAATTTTGTCTCTATGGTTTGTTTTTTCTGCAAGTAGCCATAGGCACATACTGTGGAAAAGCACTTTCATTGAGAGGGGTTGCCAAGCTTCTAAGAAATAACGAGTTTCAGAAATATCAGCAAATATTTTTTTCAACCAATCTTGATGATACTTGATGGTAATGATCAGTACACAAATCCCACTTGGCTCACCAAATTGTGTTCTTCTAGGTTGAAACATTCGTCTACAGTACCAGTTCTTATCTGTAGGTTTCACTTTTTTTCTATTATATAGGTAGATGAATTTGGAACTCTAAATCCAACATGGTTTGTAGTAGCTCTTTGAAACTTGACAAAATAAAGGAGTTCTCAGTTTTGTCTCTATTGTTGTCTCCTCTTCAAGTAGCCCTAGGCACACACTGTGGAATAGCACTTTCATTGAGATTGGTTGCCAAGCTTCTAAGAAATAACGAGTTTCCGAAATACCAGCAAATGTTTTTTCACCCCATCTTGATGATACTTGGTGGTAATGATCAGTACACAAATCCCACATGGCTCTCCAAACTTTGTTTTCTAGGTTGAAGCGCTCGCCTACAGTAGTCGTTTTTATATTTAGGTTTCCCTCTGTTCTCTCCCATATAGATAGATGAATTTGGAACTCTAAATCCAACATGGTTTGTAGTCGCTCTTTGAAACTTGACAAAAACAAGTAGTTCTCAGTTTTGTCTCTATGGTTTGTTTCCTCTTCAAGTAGCCCTAGGCACAGACTGAGGAAAAGCACTTTCATTGAGAGGGGTTGCCAAGCTTCTAAGAAATAACGAGTTTCTTAAATACCAGCAAATATTTTTTCATCCAATCTTGAAGATACTTGGTGGTAATGATCAGTACACAAATCCCACTTGGCTCACCAAATTTTGTTCTTCAAGGTTGAAGCGTTTGTCTACAGTAGCAGTTTTTATATTTAGGTTTCACTCTGTTCTCTTCTATATAGATAGATGAATTTGGAACTCTAAATCCAACATGGTTTGTTGTAGCTTTTTGAAACTTGAAAAAATAAAAATGTTCTCAGTTTTGTCTCTACAATTTGTTTCCTCTTCAAGTAGCCCTAAGCAGAGACTGTTGAAAAGCACTTTCATTGAAAGGGGTTGCCAAACTTCCAAGAAATTACGAGTTTCTGAAATACCAGCAAATATTTTTTCACCCAATCTTGATGACACGTGGTGGTAAAGACAAGCACACAAATCCCACATGGCTCACCAAATTTTGTTCTTCATGTTTGAAGCGTTCGTTTAAAGTAGCAGTTTTTATTTTTAGGTTTTCCTCTTTTCTATTCTATATAGATAGACGAATTTGGAACTCTAAATACAACATGGTTTGTAGTAGCTCTATGAAACTTGACATAAAAAAGTAGTTCTCAGTTCTGTCTCTATGATTTGTTTCCTCTTCAAGTATCCCTAAGCAGAGACTGTGGAAACACACTTTCATTGAGAGGGGTTGCCAAGCTTCCCAGAAATTTCGAGTTTCCGAAATACTAGCAAATATTTTTTCACACAATCTGGATGATACGTGGTGGTAATGACAAGTACACAAATCCCACTTGACTCACCAAATTTTGTTCTTCTATGTTGAAGCGTTCGTTTACAGTACCTGTTTTTATTTTAAGGTTTCCCTCTGGTTTCTCCTATATAGATAGATGAATTTGGAATTCTAAATGCAACATGGTTAGTAGTGGCTCTTTGAAACTTTACAAAATAAAGTACTTCTCAGTTTTGTCTCTCTGGATTGTTTCCTCTTCAAGTATCCCTAGGCACAGACTGTGGAAAAGCACCTTCATTGAGAGGGGTTGCCAGGCTTCTAAGAAATAACGAGTTTCCGAAATACCAGCAAATATTTTTTCACCCAATCTTGATGATACATGGTGGTAATGATCAGGACACAAATCCCACTTGGCTCACCAAATTTTGTTCTTCTAGGTTGAAGCTTCCGTCTACAGTAGCAGTTTTTATATTTAGATTTCCCTCTGTTTTCTCCTATATAATTAGTTGAATTTGGAACTCTAAATCCAACATGGTTTGTAGTAGCTCTTTGAAACTTGAAAAAATAAAGGAGTTCTCAGTTTTGTCTCTATGGTTTGATTTTTCTTCAAGAAGCCCTAGGCACAGACTGTGAAAAAGCACTTTCATTGAGAGGGGTTGAAATGCTTCTAAGAAATAACTAGTTTCCCAAATACCAGCATATATTTTTTCACGCAATCTTGATGATACATGGTGGTAATGATCAGGACACAAATCCCACTTGGCTCACCAAATTTTATTCTCCTAGGTTGAAGCGTTCGTCTACAGTAGCAGTTTTTATATTCAGGTTTCCCTCTGTTCTCTCCTATATAATTAGATGAATATGGAACTCTAAATCCAACATGGTTTGTAGTGTGTATTTGAAACATGACAAAATAAAGGAGTTCTCAGTTTTGTCTCTATGGTTTGTTTCCTCTTCAAACAGCCCTAAGCAGAGACTGTGGAAAAGCACTTTCATTGAAAGGGTTTGCCAAGCTTCCAAGAAATTACGAGTTTCCGAATAATGGAAATTTTTTTTCACCCAAACTTGATGATACGTGGTGGAAATGACAAGTACACAAATCCCACTTGACTCACAAAAGTTTGTTCTTCTAGGTTGAAGCGTTCATTTACAGTAGCAGTTTTTATTTTTAGGTTTCACTCTGTTCTCTCCTATACAGATAGATGAATTTGGAACTCTAAATCCAACATGGTTTGTAGTAGCTCTTTGATACTTGACAAAATAACGGAGTTTTCAGTTGTTTCTCTATGGTTTGTTTCTTCTTCATGTAGCCCTAGGCACAGACTGTGGTAAAGCACTTTCATTGAAAGGGGTTGCCAAGCTTCCAAGAAATTACGAGTTTCCAAAATACCAGCAAATATTTTTTCACCCAATCTTGATGATACGTGGTGGAAATGACAAGTACAAAATCCCACTTGGCTCACCTAATTTTGTACTTCTCGGTTGAAGCGTTCCTTTACAGTAGCAGTTTTTATTTTTAGTTTTCACTCTGTTCTCTCCTATATAGATAGATGAATTTGGAACTCTAAATGCAACATGGTTTGTAGCAGCTCTTTGATACTTGACAAAATAAAGGAGTTCTCAGTTTTGCCTCAATGGTTTGTTTCCTCTTCAAGTAGCCCTAGCCACAGACTGTGGTAAAGCACTTTCATTGAGAGGGGTTGCCAGGCTTCTAAGAAATAACGAGTTTCCGAAATAAAAGCAATTATTTTTCACCCAATCTTGATGAATCTTGGTAGTAATGATCAGTGCACAAATCCCACTTGGCTCACCAAATTTTGTTCTTCTAGGTGAAGCGTTCGGCTACAGTAGCAGTTTTTATATTTAGTTTTTTCTCTGTTCACTCCTATATAGATAGATGAATATGGAACTCTAAATCCAACATGGTTTGTCGTAGCTCTTTGAAACTTGACAAAAAAAAGTAGTTCTCATTTTTTCTCTATGGTTTGTTTCCTCTTCAAGTAGCCCTAAGCAGAGACTGTGGAAAAGCACTTTCATTGAAAGGGGTTGCCAATCTTCCAAGAAATTACGAGTTTCCGAAACTCCAGCAAATATTTTTTCACCCAATCTTGATGATACGTGGTGGTAATGACAAGTACAGAAATCCCACTTGGCTCACCAAATTTTGTTCTTCTAGGTGGAAGCGTTCGTTTACAGTAGCAGTTTTTCTTTTTGGGTTTCACTCTGTTCTCTCTTATATATATATAGATGAATTTGGAACTCTAAATCCAACATGGTTTCTAGTAGCTCTTTGAATGTTGATAAAATAAAGGACTTCTCAGTTTTGTCTCTATGGTTTGTTTCCAATTCAATAGCCCTAGGCACAGACTGTAGAAAAGCACTTGCATTGAAAGGGGATGCCAAGCTTCCAAGGAATAACGAGTTTCCAAAACACCAGCAAATATTTTTTCACCCAATCTTGATGATACTTGGTGTAATGATCGGTAAACAAATCCCACTTTACTCACCAAATTTTGTTCTTCTATTTTGAAGCGTTTGATTACAGTAGCTGTTTATATTTTTAGGTTTCCCTCTGTTCTCTCCTATATAGATAGATGAATTTGGAACTCTAAATCCAACATGGTTTGTAGTAGCTCTTAGAAACTTGAGAAAATAAAGGAGTTCTAAGTTTTGTCTCTATGGTTTGTTTCCTCTTAAAGTATCCCTAGGCACAGACTGTGAAAAAGCAATTTCATTGAGAGGGATTGCCAAGTTTCCAAGAAATAACGAGTTTCCGAAATACCAGCAAATTTTTTTTCACTCAATCTTGATGATACTTGGTGGTAATGATCAGAACACAAATCCCACTTGACTCACCAAATTTTGTTGTTCTATTTTGAAGCGTTCGTTTACAGTAGCCGTTTTATTTTTAGGTTTCACTGTGTTCTCTCCTATATAGATAGATGATTTGGAACTCTAAATCCAACATGGTTTGTAGTAGCTCTTTGAAACTTGACAAAATAAAGGAATTCTCTGTTATGTCTCTATGATTTGTTTCCTCTTCAAGTAGCCCTAAGCAGAGACTGTGGAAAAGCACTTTCATTGAAAGGCGTTGCCAAGCTTCCAAGAAATTACGATTTTCCGAATTACCAGAAAATATTTTTCCAACCAATCTTGATGATACTTGGTGGTAATGATCGGTACACAATCCCACTTGACTCACCAAATTTTGATCTTCTAGGTTGAAGCGTTCTTTTACAGTAGCAGTTTATATTTTTAGGTTTCCCTCTGTTCTCTCCTTTGTAGATAGATGAATTTGGAACTCTAAATCCAACATGGTTTGTAGTAGCCCTTTGAAACTTGACAAAAAAAGGAATTCTCAGTTTTGTCTCTAAGATTTGTTTCCTCTTCATGTATCCCTAAGCAGAGAGTGTGGAAAAGCACTTTCATTGAAAGGGGTTGCCAAGCTTCCGAGAAATTACGAGTTTCTGAAATACCAGCAAATATTTTTTCACCCAATCTGATGATACGTGGTGGTCATGATCGGTACACAAATCCCACTTGACTCACCAAATTTTGTTCTTCTAGGTTGAAGCGTTCGTTTACAGTAGCAGTTTTTATTTTTAGGTTTTCCTCTGTTCTCTCCTATATAGATAGATGAACTTTAAACTCTTAATCCAACATGGTTTGTAGTAGCTCTTTGAAACTTGACAAAGTAAAGGGTTCTCACTTTTGTCTCTATGGTTTGTTTCCTATTCAAGTAGCCCTAGGCACAGACTGTGGAAAAGCACTTTCATTGAGAGTGGTTGCCAACTTCTAAGAAATAACGAGTTTCCGAAATACCAGCAAATATTTTTTCACCCAATCTTGATGATTCTTGGTGGTAATGATCAGTACCCAAATCCCACTTGGCTCACCAAATTTTGTTCTTCTAGGTTGATGCGATCGTCTACAATCGCAGTTTTTGTATTTAGGTTTCACTCTGTTCTCTTCTATATAGATAGATGAATTTGGAACTCTAAATCCAACATGATTTGTAGTAGCTCTTTGAAACTTGACAAAATAAAGGAGTTCTCAATTTTGTCTCTATGGTTTGTTTTTTCTGCAAGTAGCCATAGGCACATACTGTGGAAAAGCACTTTCATTGAGAGGGGTTGCCAAGCTTCTAAGAAATAACGAGTTTCAGAAATATCAGCAAATATTTTTTTCAACCAATCTTGATGATACTTGATGGTAATGATCAGTACACAAATCCCACCTGGCTCAGCAAATTGTGTTCTTCTAGGTTGAAACATTCGTCTACAGTACCAGTTCTTATCTGTAGGTTTCACTTTTTTTCTATTATATAGGTAGATGAATTTGGAACTCTAAATCCAACATGGTTTGTAGTAGCTCTTTGAAACTTGACAAAATAAAGGAGTTCTCAGTTTTGTCTCTATTGTTGTCTCCTCTTCAAGTAGCCCTAGGCACACACTGTGGAATAGCACTTTCATTGAGATTGGTTGCCAAGCTTCTAAGAAATAACGAGTTTCCGAAATACCAGCAAATGTTTTTTCACCCCATCTTGATGATACTTGGTGGTAATGATCAGTACACAAATCCCACATGGCTCTCCAAACTTTGTTTTCTAGGTTGAAGCGCTCGCCTACAGTAGTCGTTTTTATATTTAGGTTTCCCTCTGTTCTCTCCCATATAGATAGATGAATTTGGAACTCTAAATCCAACATGGTTTGTAGTCGCTCTTTGAAACTTGACAAAAACAAGTAGTTCTCAGTTTTGTCTCTATGGTTTGTTTCCTCTTCAAGTAGCCCTAGGCACAGACTGAGGAAAAGCACTTTCATTGAGAGGGGTTGCCAAGCTTCTAAGAAATAACGAGTTTCTTAAATACCAGCAAATATTTCTTCATCCAATCTTGAAGATACTTGGTGGTAATGATCAGTACACAAATCCCACTTGGCTCACCAAATTTTGTTCTTCAAGGTTGAAGCGTTTGTCTACAGTAGCAGTTTTTATATTTAGGTTTCACTCTGTTCTCTTCTATATAGATAGATGAATTTGGAACTCTAAATCCAACATGGTTTGTTGTAGCTTTTTGAAACTTGAAAAAATAAAAATGTTCTCAGTTTTGTCTCTACAATTTGTTTCCTCTTCAAGTAGCCCTAAGCAGAGACTGTTGAAAAGCACTTTCATTGAAAGGGGTTGCCAAACTTCCAAGAAATTACGAGTTTCTGAAATACCAGCAAATATTTTTTCACCCAATCTTGATGACACGTGGTGGTAAAGACAAGCACACAAATCCCACATGGCTCACCAAATTTTGTTCTTCATGTTTGAAGCGTTCGTTTAAAGTAGCAGTTTTTATTTTTAGGTTTTCCTCTTTTCTATTCTATATAGATAGACGAATTTGGAACTCTAAATACAACATGGTTTGTAGTAGCTCTATGAAACTTGACATAAAAAAGTAGTTCTCAGTTCTGTCTCTATGATTTGTTTCCTCTTCAAGTATCCCTAAGCAGAGACTGTGGAAACACACTTTCATTGAGAGGGGTTGCCAAGCTTCCCAGAAATTTCGAGTTTCCGAAATACTAGCAAATATTTTTTCACACAATCTGGATGATACGTGGTGGTAATGACAAGTACACAAATCCCACTTGACTCACCAAATTTTGTTCTTCTATGTTGAAGCGTTCGTTTACAGTACCTGTTTTTATTTTAAGGTTTCCCTCTGGTTTCTCCTATATAGATAGATGAATTTGGAATTCTAAATGCAACATGGTTAGTAGTGGCTCTTTGAAACTTTACAAAATAAAGTACTTCTCAGTTTTGTCTCTCTGGATTGTTTCCTCTTCAAGTATCCCTAGGCACAGACTGTGGAAAAGCACCTTCATTGAGAGGGGTTGCCAGGCTTCTAAGAAATAACGAGTTTCCGAAATACCAGCAAATATTTTTTCACCCAATCTTGATGATACATGGTGGTAATGATCAGGACACAAATCCCACTTGGCTCACCAAATTTTGTTCTTCTAGGTTGAAGCTTCCGTCTACAGTAGCAGTTTTTATATTTAGATTTCCCTCTGTTTTCTCCTATATAATTAGTTGAATTTGGAACTCTAAATCCAACATGGTTTGTAGTAGCTCTTTGAAACTTGAAAAAATAAAGGAGTTCTCAGTTTTGTCTCTATGGTTTGATTTTTCTTCAAGAAGCCCTAGGCACAGACTGTGAAAAAGCACTTTCATTGAGAGGGGTTGAAATGCTTCTAAGAAATAACTAGTTTCCCAAATACCAGCATATATTTTTTCACGCAATCTTGATGATACATGGTGGTAATGATCAGGACACAAATCCCACTTGGCTCACCAAATTTTATTCTCCTAGGTTGAAGCGTTCGTCTACAGTAGCAGTTTTTATATTCAGGTTTCCCTCTGTTCTCTCCTATATAATTAGATGAATATGGAACTCTAAATCCAACATGGTTTGTAGTGTGTATTTGAAACATGACAAAATAAAGGAGTTCTCAGTTTTGTCTCTATGGTTTGTTTCCTCTTCAAACAGCCCTAAGCAGAGACTGTGGAAAAGCACTTTCATTGAAAGGGTTTGCCAAGCTTCCAAGAAATTACGAGTTTCCGAATAATGGAAATTTTTTTTCACCCAAACTTGATGATACGTGGTGGAAATGACAAGTACACAAATCCCACTTGACTCACAAAAGTTTGTTCTTCTAGGTTGAAGCGTTCATTTACAGTAGCAGTTTTTATTTTTAGGTTTCACTCTGTTCTCTCCTATACAGATAGATGAATTTGGAACTCTAAATCCAACATGGTTTGTAGTAGCTCTTTGATACTTGACAAAATAACGGAGTTTTCAGTTGTTTCTCTATGGTTTGTTTCTTCTTCATGTAGCCCTAGGCACAGACTGTGGTAAAGCACTTTCATTGAAAGGGGTTGCCAAGCTTCCAAGAAATTACGAGTTTCCAAAATACCAGCAAATATTTTTTCACCCAATCTTGATGATACGTGGTGGAAATGACAAGTACAAAATCCCACTTGGCTCACCTAATTTTGTACTTCTCGGTTGAAGCGTTCCTTTACAGTAGCAGTTTTTATTTTTAGTTTTCACTCTGTTCTCTCCTATATAGATAGATGAATTTGGAACTCTAAATGCAACATGGTTTGTAGCAGCTCTTTGATACTTGACAAAATAAAGGAGTTCTCAGTTTTGCCTCAATGGTTTGTTTCCTCTTCAAGTAGCCCTAGCCACAGACTGTGGTAAAGCACTTTCATTGAGAGGGGTTGCCAGGCTTCTAAGAAATAACGAGTTTCCGAAATAAAAGCAATTATTTTTCACCCAATCTTGATGAATCTTGGTAGTAATGATCAGTGCACAAATCCCACTTGGCTCACCAAATTTTGTTCTTCTAGGTGAAGCGTTCGGCTACAGTAGCAGTTTTTATATTTAGTTTTTTCTCTGTTCACTCCTATATAGATAGATGAATATGGAACTCTAAATCCAACATGGTTTGTCGTAGCTCTTTCAAACTTGACAAAAAAAAGTAGTTCTCATTTTTTCTCTATGGTTTGTTTCCTCTTCAAGTAGCCCTAAGCAGAGACTGTGGAAAAGCACTTTCATTGAAAGGGGTTGCCA
This sequence comes from Callospermophilus lateralis, assembly GCF_048772815.1. NCBI lineage: Eukaryota > Metazoa > Chordata > Mammalia > Rodentia > Sciuridae > Callospermophilus > Callospermophilus lateralis. Next base: position 74,886 of record NW_027514158.1, on the reverse strand, counting down.
ATCTTCCAAGAAATTACGAGTTTCCGAAACTCCAGCAAATATTTTTTCACCCAATCTTGATGATACGTGGTGGTAATGACAAGTACAGAAATCCCACTTGGCTCACCAAATTTTGTTCTTCTAGGTGGAAGCGTTCGTTTACAGTAGCAGTTTTTCTTTTTGGGTTTCACTCTGTTCTCTCTTATATATATATAGATGAATTTGGAACTCTAAATCCAACATGGTTTCTAGTAGCTCTTTGAATGTTGATAAAATAAAGGACTTCTCAGTTTTGTCTCTATGGTTTGTTTCCAATTCAATAGCCCTAGGCACAGACTGTAGAAAAGCACTTGCATTGAAAGGGGATGCCAAGCTTCCAAGGAATAACGAGTTTCCAAAACACCAGCAAATATTTTTTCACCCAATCTTGATGATACTTGGTGTAATGATCGGTAAACAAATCCCACTTTACTCACCAAATTTTGTTCTTCTATTTTGAAGCGTTTGATTACAGTAGCTGTTTATATTTTTAGGTTTCCCTCTGTTCTCTCCTATATAGATAGATGAATTTGGAACTCTAAATCCAACATGGTTTGTAGTAGCTCTTAGAAACTTGAGAAAATAAAGGAGTTCTAAGTTTTGTCTCTATGGTTTGTTTCCTCTTAAAGTAGCCCTAGGCACAGACTGTGAAAAAGCAATTTCATTGAGAGGGTTGCCAAGTTTCCAAGAAATAACGAGTTTCCGAAATACCAGCGAATTTTTTTTCACTCAATCTTGATGATACTTGGTGGTAATGATCAGAACACAAATCCCACTTGACTTCACAAATTTTGTTGTTCTATTTTGAAGCGTTCGTTTACAGTAGCCGTTTTATTTTTAGGTTTCACTGTGTTCTCTCCTATATAGATAGATGATTTGGAACTCTAAATCCAACATGGTTTGTAGTAGCTCTTTGAAACTTGACAAAATAAAGGAGTTCTCAGTTTTGTCTATTTGGTTTGTTTCCTCTTCAATAGCCCTAGGCACAGACTGTGGAAAAGCACTTGCATTGAAAGGGGTTGCCAAGCTTCCTAGGAATAACTGTTTTCCGAAATACCAGCAAATATTTTTCACCCATCTTGATGATACTTGGTGGTAATGATCAGGATACAAATCCCACTTGGCTCACCAATTTTGTTCTTATAGGTGAAAGCGTTCGTCTACAGTAGCAGTTTTTATATTCAGGTTTCCCTCTGTTCTCTCCTATATAATTAGATGAATATGGAACTCTAAATCCAACATGGTTTGTAGTGTGTATTTGAAACATGACAAAATAAAGGAGTTCTCAGTTTTGTCTCTACGGTTTGTTTCCTCTTCAAACAGCCCTAAGCAGAGACTGTGGAAAAGCACTTTCATTGAAAGGGTTTGCCAAGCTTCCAAGAAATTACGAGTTTCCGAATAATAGAAATTTTTTTTCACCCAAACTTGATGATACGTGGTGGAAATGACAAGTACACAAATCCCACTTGACTCACAAAGTTTGTTCTTCTAGGTTGAAGCGTTCATTTACAGTAGCAGTTTTTATTTTTAGTTTCACTCTGTTCTCTCCTATACAGATAGATGAATTTGGAACTCTAAATCCAACATGGTTTGTAGAAGCTCTTTGATACTTGACAAAATAACGGGAGTTTTCAGTTGTTTCTCTATGGTTTGTTTCTTCTTCATGTAGCCCTAGGCACAGACTGTGGTAAAGCACTTCATTGAAAGGGGTTGCCAAGCTTCCAAGAAATTACGAGTTTCCAAAATACCAGCAAATATTTTTTCACTCAATCTTGATGATACGTGGTGGAAATGACAAGTACAAAATCCCACTTGGCTCACCTAATTTTGTACTTCTCGGTTGAAGCGTTCCTTTACAGTAGCAGTTTTTATTTTTAGTTTTCACTCTGTTCTCTCCTATATAGATAGATGAATTTGGAACTCTAAATGCAACATGGTTTGTAGCAGCTCTTTGATACTTGACAAAATAAAGGAGTTCTCAGTTTTGCCTCAATGGTTTGTTTCCTCTTCAAGTAGCCCTAGCCACAGACTGTGGTAAAGCACTTTCATTGAGAGGGGTTGCCAGGCTTCTAAGAAATAACGAGTTTCCGAAATAAAAGCAATTATTTTTCAACCCAATCTGATGAATCTTGGTAGTAATGATCAGTGCACAAATCCCACTTGGCTCACCAAATTTGTTCTTCTAGGTGAAGCGTTCGGCTACAGTAGAAGTTTTTATATTTAGTTTTTTCTCTGTTCACTCCTATATAGATAGATGAATATGGAACTCTAAATCCAACATGGTTTGTCGTAGCTCTTTGAAACTTGACAAAAAAAAGTAGTTCACATTTTTTCTCTATGGTTTGTTCCTCTTCAAGTAGCCCTAAGCAGAGACTGTGGAAAAGCACTTTCATTGAAAGGGTTGCCAATCTTCCAAGAAATTACGAGTTCCGAAACTCCAGCAAATATTTTTTCACCCAATCTTGATGATACGTGGTGGTAATGACAAGTACAGAAATCCCACTTGGCTCACCAAATTTTGTTCTTCTAGGTGGAAGCGTTCGTTTACAGTAGCAGTTTTTCTTTTTGGGTTTCACTCTGTTCTCTCTTATATATATATAGATGAATTTGGAACTCTAAATCCAACATGGTTTCTAGTAGCTCTTTGAATGTTGATAAAATAAAGGACTTCTGAGTTTTGTCTCTATGGTTTGTTTCCACTTCAATAGCCCTAGGCACAGACTGTAGAAAAGCACTTGCATTGAAAGGGGATGCCAAGCTTCCAAGGAATAACGAGTTTCCAAAACACCAGCAAATATTTTTTCACCCAATCTTGATGATACTTGGTGTAATGATCGGTAAACAAATCCCACTTTACTCACCAAATTTTGTTCTTCTATTTTGAAGCGTTTGATTACAGTAGCTGTTTATATTTTTAGGTTTCCCTCTGTTCTCTCCTATATAGATAGGATGAATTTGGAACTCTAAATCCAACATGGTTTGTAGTAGCTCTTAGAAACTTGAGAAAATAAAGAGTTCTAAGTTTTGTCTCTATGGTTTGTTTCCTCTTAAAGTAGCCCTAGGCACAGACTGTGAAAAAGCAATTTCATTGAGAGGGGTTGCCAAGTTTCAAGAAATAACGAGTTTCCGAAATACCAGCAAATTTTTTTTCACTCAATCTTGATGATACTTGGTGTTAATGATCAGAACACAAATCCCACTTGACTCACCAAATTTTGTTGTTCTATTTTGAAGCGTTCGTTTACAGTAGCCGTTTTATTTTTAGGTTTCACTGTGTTCTCTCCTATATAGATAGATGATTTGGAACTCTAAATCCAACATGGTTTGTAGTAGCTCTTTGAAACTTGACAAAATAAAGGAGTTCTCAGTTTTGTCTATTTGGTTTGTTTCCTCTTCAATAGCCCTAGGCACAGACTGTAGAAAAGCACTTGCATTGAAAGGGGTTGCCAAGCTTCCTAGGAATAACTGTTTTCCGAAATACCAGCAAATATTTTTCACCCAATCTTGATGATACTTGGAGGTAATGATCAGGATACAAATCCCACTTGGCTCACCAAATTTTGTTCTTATAGGTGAAAGCGTTCGTCTACAGTAGCAGTTTTTATGTTTCACTCTGTTCTCTCTTATATAGATAGATGAATTTGGAACTCTAAATCCAACATGGTTTGTAGTAGCTTTTTGAAACTTGACAAATAAAGGATTTCTCAGTTTTGTCTCTATGGTTTGTTTCCTCTTCAAGTAGCCTAGGCACAGACTGTAGAAAAGCACTTTTATTGAGAGGGGTTGCCAAACTTCTAAGAAATAACGAGTTCCGAAATACCAGCAAATATTTTTTCACCCAATATTGATGATACGTGGTGGTAATGATTGGTACACAAATCCCACTTGGCTCACCAGATTTTGTTCTTCTAGGTTGAAGCGTTAGTTTAGAGTAGCAGTTGTTATATTTAGGTTTCCCTCTGTCTCTCCTTATAGATAGATGAATTTGGAACTCTAAATCCAACATGGTTTGTAGTCGCTCTTTGAAACTTGACAAAAAAAAGTAGTTCTCAGTTTTTTCTCTATGGTTTGTATCCTCTTAAAGTATCCCTAAGAAGAGACTGTGGAAAAGCAGTTTCATTGAAAGGGGTTGCCCAGATTCCAAGAAATTTCGAGTTTCTGAAATACCAGCAAATATTTTTTCACCCAATCTTGATGATACGTGGTGGTAATGATCGGTACAAAAATCCCACTTGGCTCACCAAATTTTGTTCTTCTCGGTTGAAGCGTTAGTTTACAGTAGCAGTTATTTTTTTAGGTTTCCCTTTGTTCTCTCCTATATTGATAGATGAATTTGGAACTCTAAATCCAACATGGTTTGTAGTAGCACTTTGAAACTTGACAAAATAAAGGAGATCTCAGTTTTGTCTCTATGGCTTGTTTCCTCTTCAAGTACCCTAGGCACAGACCTGTGGGAAAGCACTTTCATTGAGAGGGGTTGCCAACTTCCAAGAAATAACGAGTTCCGAAATACCAGCAAATATTTTTTCACCCAATCTTGATGAATACGTGGTGGTAATGACAAGTACACAAATCCCACTTGGCTCACCAAATTTTGTTCTTTCAGGTTGAAGCGTTCGTTACAGTAGCCGTTTTTATTTTTAGGTTTCACTTTGTTCTCTCCTATATAGATAGATGATTTGGAACTCTAAATCCAACATGGTTTGTAGTAGCTCTTTGAAACTTGACAAAATAAAGGTGTTCTCAGTTTTGTCTCTATGGTTTTTTTCCTCTTCATGTAGCCCTAGACACAGACTGTGGAAAAGCACTTTCATTGAGAGGGGTGTTGAGGCTTCTAAGAAATAACGATTTTCCGAAATAGCAGCAAATATTTTTTCACCCAATATTGATGATACTTGGTGGTAATGAGCAATACACAAATCCCACTTGGATCACCAAATTTTGTTTCTCTAGGTTTAAGCGTTCGTCTACAGTAGCAGTTTTTATGTTTAGGTTTCACTCTGTTTTCTCCTATATAGATAGATGAATTTGGAACTCTAAATCCACCATGGTTTGTAGTAGCTCTTTGAAACTTGACAAATTAAAGTAGTTCTCAGTTTTGTCTCTATGATTTGCGTCCTCTTCAAGTAGCCCTAGGCACAGACTATGGAAAGCAATTTCATTGAGATGGGTTGCCATGCTTCTAAGAAATAACGAGTTCCGAAATACCAGCAAATATTTTTTCACCCAATCTTGATGATACTTCTTGGTAATGATCAGGACACAAATCCCACTTGCTCACCAAATTCTGTTCTTCTAGGTTTAAGCGTTCGTCTACATTAGCAGTTTTTATATTTATTTTTTACTCTGTTCTCTCCTATATAGATAGATAAATTTGGAACTCTAATTCCCACATGTTTGTAGTAGCTCTTTGAAACTTGACAAAATAATGTAGTTCTCAGTTTTGTCCCTATGGTTTGTTCCGTCTTCAAGTAGCCCTAGGCACAGACTGTGGAAAAGCCTTTCATTGAGAGGGTTGCCAAGCTTCTAAGAAACAACGATTTCTGAAAAAAACAGGAAATATTTTTTCACCCAAACTTGATGATACTTGGTGGTAATGATCAGTACACAAATCCCACTTGGCTCACCAAATTTTGTTCTTCTAGGTTGAAGCGTTCATCTACAGTAGCTGTTTTTATATTTAGGTTTCCCTCTGTTCTCAACTATATAGATAGATGAATTTGGAATTCTAAGTCCAACATGGTTTGTAGTAGCTCTTTGAAACTTGACAAAATAAAAGAATTCTCAGTTTTGTGTCTATGATATGTTTCCTCTTCAAGTAGCCCTAAGCAGAGACTGTGGAAAAGAACTATCATTGAAAGGGTTTGCCAAGCTTCCAAGAAATTACGAATTTCTGAAATACCAGCAAATATTTTTCCCCAATCTTGATGATACTTGGTAGTCATGATCAGTACACAATACCCACTTGGCTCAGCAAATTTTGTTCTTCTAGGTTGAAGCGTTCGTCTACAGTAGCAGTTTTTATGTTTAGGTTTCCCTCTGTTCTCTCCTAGGTAGGTAGATGAATTTGGAGCTCTAAATCCAACATGGTTTGCAGAAGCTATTTGAAACTTGACAAAATAAAGTAGTTTTCAGGTGTGTCTCTATAATTTGTTTCCTCTTCAAGTAGCCCTAAGCAGAGACTGTGGAAAAGCACTTTCATTCAATGGGTTTGCCAAGCTTCCAAGATATTACAAGTTTCCGAAATACCAGCATATATTTTTACACCCAATCTTGATGATACTTGGTGGTAATGACAAGTAGACAAATCCCACTAGGCTCACCAAATTTTTTTCTTCTAGGTTGAAGCGTTCTTCTACAGTAGCATTTTTTATGTTTAGGTTTCACTCTGTTCTCTCCTATATAGATAGATGAATTTGGAACTCTAAATCCAACATGGTTTGAGTAGCTTTTTGAAACTTGACAAAATAAAGTAGTTCTCAGTTTTGTCTCTATGGTTTGTTTCCTCTTCAAGTAGCCCTAAGCAGAGACTGTCTAAATGCACTTTCATTGAAAGGGGTTGCCAAGCTTCCAAGAAATTACGAGTTTCCAAAATACCAGCAAATATTTTTTCACACAATCATGACGATACTTGGTGGTAATTACAAGTACAAAAATCCCACTTGGCTCACCAAATTTTGTTCTTCTAGTTTGAAGCGTTCGTTTACAGTAGCAGTTTATATTTTTAGGTTTTCCTCTATTCTCTTTTATATAGATAGATGAATTTGGAACTCTAAATCCAACATGGTTTGTAGTAGCTTCTTGAAACTTGACAAAATGAAGTAGTTCTCAGTTTTGTCTCTATGGGTTGTTTCCTCTACAAGTAGCCCTTTGCAGATAAGGTGGAAATGCATTTTCATTGAGACGGTTTGCCAAGCTTCTAAGAAATAACGAGTTTTCGAAATACCAGCAAATATTTTTTCACCCAATTGGGATGATACGTGGTGGTAATCATCAGGACCCATATCCCACTTGGCTCACCAAATTCTGTTCTTTGAGGTTGAAGCGTTCATCTACAGTAGCAGTTTTTATGTTTAGGTTTCACTCTGTTCTCTTCTATGTAGATAGATGAATTTCGAACTCTAAATCCAACATGGTTTGTAGTAGCTCTTTGAAACTTGACAAAATAAAGGAGTTCTCAGTTTTGTCTCTATGGTTTGTTTCCTCTTCAAGTGCCCTGGCACAGACTGTGGAAAAGCCCTGTCATTGAGAGGGGTTGCCAAGCTTCTAAGAAATAAGGAGTTTCCGAAATACCAGCAAATATTTTTTCACCCAATCTTGATGATACTTGGTGGTAATGATCAGTACACAAATCCCACTTGGCTCACCAAATTTTGTTCTTCTAGGTTGAAGCGTTCGTCTACAGAAGTAGTTTTTATATTTAGGTTTCCCTCTGTTCTCTCCTATATAGATAGATGAATTTGGAACTCTAAATCCAACATGGTTTGTAGTCGCTCTTTGAAACTTGACAAAAAGAAAGTAGTTCTCAGTTTTGTCTCTATGGTTTGTTTCCTCTTCTATTATCCCTAAGCAGAGACTGTGGAAAAGCACTTTCATTGAAAGAGGTTGCCAAGCTTCCAAGAAATTACGAGTTTCCGAAATACCAGCAAGTATTTTTTCACCCAATCTTGATGATACTTGGTGGTAATGATCGGTACAAAAATCCCACTTGACTCACCAAATTTTGGTCTTCTAGTTTGAAGCGTTCGTTTACAGTAGCAGTTGATATTTTTAGGTTTCCCCTCTGTTCTCTCCTATATAGATAGATGAATTTGGAACTCTAAATCCAACATGGTTTGTAGTAGCTCTTTGAAACTTGACAAAATAGAGGAGTACTCAGTTTTTTCTGTATGGTTGTTTCCTCTTCAAGTAGCCCTATGCAGAGACTGAGGAAAAGCACTTTCATTGAAAGAGGTTGCCAAGCTTCCAAGAAACTACGAGTTTCCGAAATACCGGCAAATATTTTTTCACCCAAAGTTGATGATACTTGGTGGTAATTACAAGTACACAAATTCCACTTGGCTCACCAAATTTTGTTCTTCTATGTTGAAGCGTTCGTTTACAGTAGCAGTTTATATTTTTAGGTTTCCCTCTGTTCTCTCCTATATAGTTAGATGAATTTGGAACTCTAAATCCAACATGGTTTGTAGTAGCTCTTTGAAACTTGACAAAATAAAGGAGTTGTCAGTTTTGTCTCTATGGTTGTTTACTCTTCAAGTAGCCCTAGGCACAGACTGTGGAAAAGCACTTGCATTGAGAGGGGTTGCCAAGCTTCTAAGAAATAACGAGTTTCAGAAATACCAGCAAATATTTTTTCACCCAATCTTGATGATACTTGGTGGTAATGATCAATACACAAATCCCACTTGGCTCACCAAATTTTGTTATCTAGGTTGAAGCGTTCGTCTACAGTAGTCGTTTTTATATTTAGGTTTCACTTTGTTCTCTCCTATATAGATAGATGAATTTGGAACTCTAAATCCAACATGGTTTGTAGTCGCTCTTTGAAACTTGACAAAAAAAAAGTAGTTCTCTGTTTTGTCTCTATGGTTTGTTTCATCTTCAAGTAGCCCTAATCAGAGACTGTGGAAAAGCACTTTCATTGAGAGGGGTTGCCCAGCTTCTAAGAAATAACGAGTTTCCGAAATAGGAGCAAATATTTTTTCACCCAATCTTGATGATACGTGGAATTAATGATCAGTACACAAATCCCACTTGGCTCACCAAATTTTGTTCTTCTAGGTTGAAGCGTTCGTTTACAGTAGCAGTTTATATTTTTAGGTTTCCCTCTGTTCTCTCCTATATAGATAGATGAATTTGGAACTCTAAATCCAACATGGTTTTTAGTAGCTCTTTGAAACTTGACAAAATAAAGGAGTTCTCCGTTTTGTCTCTGGTTTGTTTCCTATTCAAGTAGCCCTAGGCAGAGACTGTGGAAAAGCACTTTCATTGAGAGGGGTTGCCAAGATGCTAAGAAATAACGAGTTTCCGAAATACTAGCAAATATTTTTTCACCCAATCTTGATGATACTTAGTGGTAATTACAAGTACACAAATCCCACTTGGCTCACCAAATTTTGCTCTACTAGGTTTAAGCGTTCGTCTACAGTAGCAGTTTTTATATTTAGGTTTCCCTCTGTTCTCTCCTAGATAGATAGATGAATTTGGAACTCTAAATCCAACATGGTTTGTAGTAGCTCTTTGAAACTTGACAAAATAAAAATGTTCTCAGTTTTGTCTCTATGGTTTGTTTCCTCTTCAAATAGCACTAGGCAACGACTGGGGAAAAGCACATTCATTGAGAGGGGTTGCCAAGCTTCAAAGAAATAACGAGTTTCTGAAATACCAGCAAATATTTTTTCATGCAATCTTGATGATACGTGGTAGTGATGATCAGTACACAAATCCCACGTGGCTCACCAAATTGTGTTCTTTTAGGTTGAAGCGTTCGTCTACAGTAGTCGTTTTTTTATTTAGGTTTCCCTCTGTTCTCTCCTACATAGATAGATGAATTTGGAACTATAAATCCAACATGGTTTGTAGTCAGTCTTTGAAACTTGACAAAATAAAGGAGTTCTCCGTTTTGTCTCTATTATTTGTTTTCTCTTCAAGTAGCCCTAAGCAGAGACTGTGGAAAAGTACTTTCATTGAAAGGGGTTACCAAGCTTCCAAGAAATAACGAGTTGCCGAAACACCAGCAAATATTTTTTCACCCTATCTTGAGGATACTTGGTGGTAATGATGGGTAAAAAAATCCCACTTGACTCACCAAATTTTGGTCTTCTAGGTTGAAGCGTTCGTTTACAGTAGCAGTTTATATTTTTAGGTTTCCCTCTGTTCTCTCCTATATAGATAGATGAATTTGGAACTCTAAATCCAACATGGTTTGTAGAATCTCTTTGAAACTTGACTAAATAAAGTACTTCTCAGTTTTGTCTCAACGGTTTGTTTCCTCTTCAAGTAGCCCTAGGCAGAGACTGTGGAAAAGCAGTTTAATTGAGAGGCGATGCCAAGCTTCTAAGAAATAACGAGTTTCCGAAATACCAGCAAATATTTTTTTACCCAATCTTGATGATACTTGGTGTTAATGATCAGGACACAAATCCCACGTGGCTCACCAAATTCTGTTCTTCCCGGTTGAAGCGTTCGTCTACAGTAGAAGTTTTATATTTAGGTTTCCCTCTGCTCTCCTATATAGGTACATGAATTTGGAACTCTAAATCCAACATGGTTTGTAGTAGCTCTTAGAAACTTGACAAAAATAGTAGTTATCAGTTTTGTCTCTATGGTTTTTTTTTTCTTCAAGTAGCCCTAAGCAGAGAGTGTGGAAAAGCACTTTCATTAAAAGAGGTTGCCAAGCTACCAAGAAATTTCGAGTTTCCGAAATACCAGCAAATATTTTTTCACCCAATCTTGATGATACGTGGTGGTAATGATCGGTCCACAAATCCCACTTTACTCACCAAATTTTGTTCTTCTAGGTTGAAGCGTTCGTTTACAGTAGCAGTTTTTATTTTTAGGTTTCCCTCTGTTCTCTCCTATATAGATAGATGAATTTGGAACTCTAAATCCAACATGGTTTGTAGAAGCTCTTTGAAACTTGACAAAATAAAGGAGTTCTCACTTTTGTCTCTATGGTTTGTTTCCTATTCAAGTAGCCCTAGGCACAGACTGTGGAAAAGCACTTTCATTGAGAGAGGTTTCCAAGCTTCTTAAAAATAACGAGTTTCCGAAATACCAGCAAATATTTTTTCACCCAATCTTGATGATACGTGGTGGTAATGATCAGTACACAAATGCCACTTGGCTCACCAAATTGTGTTCTTCTATGTTGAAGCGTTCTTTTACAGTAGCAGTTTTTATTTTTAGGTTTCACATTGTTCTCTCCTATATAGATAGATTAATTTGGAACACTAAATCCAACATGGTTTGTAGTAGCTCTTTGAAACTTGACAAAATAAAGGAGTTCTCAGTTTTGTCTCTATGGTTTCTTTCCTCTTGAAATAGCCCTAGTTACTAACTGTGGAAAAGCACTTTCATTGAAAGGGGTTGCCAAGCTTCTAAGAAATAACGAGTTTCCGAAATACCAGCAAATATTTTTTCACCCAATCTTGATGATACGTGGTGGTAATGATCGGTACACAAATCCCACTTTACTCACCAAATTTTGTTCTTCTAGGTTGAAGCGTTCGTTTACAGTAGCAGTTTTTATTTTTAGGTTTCACTCTGTTCTCTTCGATATAGATGGATGAATTTGGAACTCTAAATCCAACTTGGTTTGTAGTAGCTTTTGTAACTTGACAAAATAAAGGAGTTCTCAGTTTGGTCTCTATGGTTTGTTTCCTCTTCAAGTAGCCCTAGGCACAGACTGTGGAAAAGCACTTTCATTGAGAGGGGTTGCCAAGCTTCTAAGAAATAACGAGTTTCCGAAATACCAGCAAATATTTTTTCACCCAATCTTGTTGATACTTAGGGGTAATGATCAGTACACCAGTTTCACTTGGCTCACCAAATTTTGTTCTTCTAGGTTGAATCGTTCGTCTATATGAGTAGTTTTTATATTTAGTTATAACTCTGTTTTCTTCTATATAGATAGATGAATTTGGAAATCTAAATCCAACATGGTTTGTAGTAGCTCTTTGAAACTTGACAAAATAAACGAGTTCTCAGTTTTGTGTCTATGATTTGATTCCTCTTCAAGTAGCCCTAAGCAGAAACTGTGGAAAAGAACTTTCATTGAAAGGGGTTGCCAAGCTTCCAAGAAATTACGAGTTTCCGAAATATCAGCAAATATTTTTTCACCCAATCTTGATGATAATTTGTGATAATGACAATTACACAAATCACACTTGGCTCACCAAATTTTGTTCTTCTAGGTTGAATCTTTCGTCTACAGTAGCAGTTTTTATTTTTAGGTTTCACTCTGTTCTATCCTATATAGAGAGATGAATTTGGAACTCTAAATCCAACATGGTTCGCAGTAGCTCTCTGAAACTTGACAAAATAAAATACTTCTCAGTTTTGTCTCTATGGTTTGTTTCTTCTTCAAGTAGCCCTAGGCACAGACTGTGGAAAAGCACTTTCATTGAGAGGGGTTGCCAAGCTTCTAAGAAATAACGAGTTTCCGAAATACCAGCAAATATTTTTTCACCCAATCTTGATGATACTTGGTGGTAATGATCATTACACAAATCTTACTTCACTAACCAATTGTGTTCTTCTAGGTTGAAGCGTTCCTTTACAGAAGCAGTTTTTATTTTTAGGTTTCACTCTGTTCTCTCCTATATAGATAGATGAATTTGGAACTCTAAATCCAACATGGTTTGTAGTAGCTCTTTGAAACTTCATAAAATAAAGGAGTTCTCAGTTTTGTCTCTATGGTTTGTTTCCTCTTCAAGTAGCCCTAGGCACAGACTGTGGAAAAGCACGTCCATTGAGAGGGTATCCCAGGCTTCTAAGAAATAACGAGTTTCCGAAATACCAGCAAATATTTTTCACCCAATCTTGATGATACTTGGGGGTAATGATCAGCACACCAATCCCACTTGGCTCTCCAAATTTTGTTCTTCCAGGTTGAAGCGTTCATCTCACAGTAGCAGTTTTTATATTTACGTTTCACTCTGTTCTCTTCTACATAGATAGATGAATTTGGAACTCTAAATCCAACATGGTTTGTAGTAGCTCTTTGAAACTTGACAAAATAAAGGAGTTCTCAGTTTTGTCTCTATGGTTTGTTTCCTCTTCAAGTAGCCCTAGGCACAGACTTTGGAAAAGCACTTTCATTGAGAGGGGTTGCCAAGCTTCTAAGTAACAACGAGTTTCCAAAATACCAGCAAATATTTTTTCACCCAATCTTGATGATACTTGGTGGTAATGATCAGTACACAAATCCCACTTGACTCACCCTATTTTGTTCATTTAGGTTGAAGCGTTCGTTTACAGTAGCAGTTTATATTTTTAGGTGTCCCTCTGTTCTCTCCTATATAGATAGATGAATTTGGAACTCTAAATTCAACTTCGTTTGTAGTAGCTCTTTGAAACTTGACAACGTAAAGGAGTTCTCAGTTTTGTCTCTATGATTTGTTTCCTCTTCCAGTAGCCCTAAGCAGAGACTGTGGAAAAGCACTTTCTTTGAAAGTGTTTGCCAAGCTTCCAAGAAATTTCGAGTTTCCGAAATTCCAGCAAATATTTTTTCACCCAATCTTGATGATACTTGGTGGTAATAACAAGTACACAAATCCCTCTTGGCTCACCAAATTTTGTTCTTCTAGGTTGAAGCATTCGTTTACAGTAGCAGTTTTTATTTTTAGGTTTCACTCTGTTCTATCCTATATAGATAGATGAATTTGGAACTCTAAATCCAACATGGTTTGTAGTAGCTCTTTCAAACGTGACAAAATAAAAGAGTTCTCAGTTTTGCCCCTATGGTTTGTTTCTTCTTCAAGTAGCCCTAAGCAAATACTGTGGAAAAGCACTTTTTTTGAGAGGGGTTGCCTTGCTTCTAAGAAATAACGAGTTTCCTAAATACCAGCAAATATTTTTTCACCCAATGTTGATGATACTTGGTGGTAATGATCAGTACACAAATCCCACTTGACTCACCAAATTTTGTTCTAGTTTGAAGCGTTCGTCTAAGTAGCACTTTTTATATTTAGGTTTCACTCTGTTCTCTTCTATATAAATAGATGAATTTGGAACTCTAAATCCAACTTGGTTTGTAGTAGCTCTTTGAAACTTGACAAAATAAAGGATTTCTCAGTTTTGTCTGTATGGTTTGTTTCCTCTTCAAGTAGCCCTACGCACAGACTGTGGAAAAGAACTTCCATTGAGAGGGTATCCCAAGCCTCTTAGAAATAACGAGTTTCCAAAATACCAGCAAATATTTTTTCACCCAATCTTGATGACACTTGGTGGTAATGATCAGTACACAAATCCCACTTGACTCAACAAATTTGGTTCTTCTAGGTTGAAGCCTTCGTTTACAGTAGCAGTTTATATTTTTACGTGTCCCTCTGTTCTCTCCTATATAGATATATTAATTTGGAACTCTAAATCCAACATGGTTTGTAGTAGCTCTTTGAAACTTGACAAAATAAAGGAGTTCTCAGTTTTGTCTCTATGATTTGTTTCCTCTTCAAGTAGCCTTAAGCAGAAAGAGAGGAAAAGCACTTTCATTGAGAGGGGTTGCCAAGCTTCCAAGAAATAACGAATTTCCGAATTACCAGCAAACATTGTTCCACCCAATCTTGATGATACTTGGTGTTAATGACGTACACAAATCCCATATGGCTCACCTAATTTTGTTCTTCGAGGTTGAAGCGTTCGTTTACAGTAGCAGTTTTTATTTTTAGGTTTCACTCAGTTCTCTGCTATATAGATAGATGAATTTGGAACTCTAAATCCAACATGGTTTTTAGTACCTCTTTGAAGTTTCATAAAATAAAGGAGTTTTGAGTTTTGTCTCTATGGTTTGTTTCCTCTTCAAGTAGCCCTTGGCACAGACTGTGGAAAAGCACTTTCATTGAAGGGTTTCACAAGCTTCTAAGAAATAACGAGTTTCCGAAATAAAAGATAATATTTTTTCACCCAATCTTGATGATACTTGTGGGTAATGATCAGCACACCAATCCCACTTGGCTCACCAAATTTTGTTCTTCGAGTTTGAAGCGTTCGTTTAGAGTAGCAGTTTTTATTTTTAGGTTTCACTTTGTTCTCTCCTATATAGATAGATGAATTTGGAACTATTAATCCAACATGGTTTGTAGTATCTCTTTGAAACTTGACAAAATAAAATAGTTCTCAGTTTTGTCTCTATGGTTTGTTTCTTTTTCAAGAAGCTCTTGGCACAGACTGTGGAAAAGCACTTTCATTGAGAGGGGTTGCCAAGCTTTAAAGAAATAATGAGTTTTCGAAATACCAGCAAATATTTTTTCACCCAATATTGATGATTCTTGGCGGTAATGATCAGTACACAAATCCCACTTGACTCACCAAATTTGGTTCTTCTAGGTTGAAGCGTTCGTTTACAGTTGCATTTTATATTTTAATGTGTCCCTCTGTTCTCTCCTATATAGATAGATGAATTTGGAACTCTAAATCCAACATGGTTTGTAGTAGCTCTTTGCAACTTGACAAAATAAAGGAGTACTCAGTTTTTTCTGTATGGTTGTTTCCTCTTCATGTAGCCCTAAGCAGAGACTGAGGAAAAGCACTTTCATTGAAAGAGGTTGCCAAGCTTCCAAGAAACTACGAGTTTCCGAAATACCGGCAAATATTTTTTCACCCAAACTTGATGATACTTGGTGGTAATTACAAGTACACAAATTCCACTTGGCTCACCAAATTTTGTTCTTCTACGTTGAAGTGTTCGTTTACAGTAGCAGTTTATATTTTTAGGTTTCCCTCTGTTCTCTCCTATATAGTTAGATGAATTTGGAACACTAAATCCAACATGGTTTGTAGTAGCTCTTTGAAACTTGACAAAATAAAGGAGTTCTCAGTTTTGTCTCTATGATTTGTTTCCTCTTCAAGTAGCCCTAAGCAGAGACTGTGGAAAAGCACTTTCATTGAAATTGATTGCCATGCTTCCAAGAAATTACGAGTTTCCGAAATACCAGCATATATTGTTTCACCCAATCTTGATGATACTTGGTGTTAATGACAAGTACACAAATCCCACTTGACTCACCAAATTTTGTTCTTCTATGTTGAAGCGTTCGTTTACAGTAGCAGTTTTTATTTTTAGGTCTCACTCTGTTCTCTCCTATATAGATAGATGAATTTGGAACTCTAAATCCAACATGATTTTTAGTAGCTCTTTGAAACTTGAAAAAATAAAGGAGTTCTCAGTTTTGTCTCTATGGTTTGATTCCTCTTCAAGTAGCCCTAGGCACAGACTGTGGAAAAGCACTTTCATTGAGAGGGGTTGCCAAGCTTCTAAGAAATAACGAGTTTCCAAAATACCAGCAAATATTTTTTCACCCAATCTTGATGATACTTGGTGGTGATGATCAGTACACAAATCCCACTTGACTCACCAAACTGTGTTCTTCTAGGTTGAAGCGTTCGTTTACAGTAGCAGTTTATATTTTTAGGTGTCCCTCTGTTCTCTCCGATATAGATAGCTGAATTTGGAACTCTAAATCCAGCATGGTTTGTAGAAGCGCTTTGAAACTTGACAAACAAAAAGTAGTTCTCAGTTTTGTCTCTATGATTTGTTCCCTCTTCAAGTAGCCCTAAGCAGAGACTGTGGAAAAGCACTTTCATTGAAAGGAGTTGCCAAGCGTAAAAGAAATAACGAGTTTCCGAAATACCAGCAAATATTTTTTCACCCAATCTTGATGATACATGGTGGTAATGATCGGTACACAAATCCCACTTGGCTCACCAAATTTTGTTGTTCTAGGTTGAAGCGTTCGTTTACAGTAGCAGTTTTTATTTTTAGGTTTCACTTTGTTCTCTCCTATATAGATAGATGAATTTGAAACTCTAAATCCAACAAGATTTGTAGTAGCTCTTTGAAACTTGACAAAAAGTAGTGCTCAGTTTTGTCTCTATGATTTGTTTCCTCTTCAAGTAGCCCAGGCAGAGACTGTGGAAAACACTTCCATAGAAATGGGTTGCCAAGCTTCCAAGAAATTACGTGTTTCTGAAATACCAGCAAATATTTTTTCACCCAATCTTGATGATACTTGCGGGTGATGACAAGTACACAAATCCCACTTGGCTCACCAAATTTTGTTCTTCTAGGTTGAAGCGTTCGTTTACAGTAGCAGTTTTTATTTTTAGGTTTCACTCTGTTGTCTCCTATATACATAGAAGAATTTGGAACTCTAAACAAAACATGTTTTGTAGTAGCTCTTGAAACTTGACAAAATAAAGGAGTTCTCAGTTTTGTCTCTATGGATTGTTTCCTCTTCAAGTAGCCCTATGCACAGACTGTGGAAAAGCATTTTCATTGAGAGGGGTTGCCAAGCTTCTAAGAAATAACGAGTTTTCGAAATACCAGCAAATATTTTTTCACCCAATCTTGATGATACGTCGTGGTAATGATCAGTACACAAATCGCACTTGGCTCACCCCATTTTTTTCTTCTAGGTTAAAGCGTTCGTTTACAGTAGCAGTTTTTATTTTTAGGTTTCACTCTGTTCTTTTTTATATAGATAGATTAATTTGGAACTCAAATCCAACATGGATTTTAGTAGCTCTTTGAAACTTGACAAAATGAAGAAGTTCTCAGTTTTGTCCCTATGTTTTGTTTCCTCTTCAAGTAGCACTAGGCAGAGACTGTGGAAAAGAACTTTCATTGAGAGGGGTTGCCAGGCTTCTAAGAAATAACGAGTTTCCGGAATACCAGCAAAATATTTTTTCACCCAACCTTGATGATACTTGGTGGTAATGACAAGTACACAAATCCCACTTGGCTCACCAAATTTTGTTGTTCTAAGGTTGAAGCGTTCATTTACAGTAGCAGTTTATATTTTTAGGTGTCCCTCTGCTCTCTCCTATATAGATAGATGAATTTGGAACTCTAAATCCAGCATGGTTTGTAGTAGCTCTTTGAAACTTGACAATATAAAGGAGTTCTCTGTTTTGTCTCTATGATTTGTCCCACTTCAAGTAGCCTAAGCAGAGACTGTGGAAAAGCACTTCATTGAAAGGGTTTGCCAAGCTCACAAATAATTACGGGTTTCCGAAATACCGGAATAATATTTTTCACCCAATCTTGATGATACTTAGTGGTAATTACAAGTACACAAATCCCACTTGGCTCAACCAAATTTTGCTCTTCTAGGTTGAAGCGTTCGTTTACAACAGCAGTTTTTATTTTTTAGGTTTCCCTCTATTCTCTCCTAGATAGATAGATGAATTTGGAACTCTAAATCCAACATGGTTTGTAGTAGCTCTTTGAAAACTTGACAAAATAAAAATGTTCTCAGTTTTGTCTCTATGGTTTGTTTCCTCTTCAAATAGCACTAGGCACGACTGGGGAAAAGCACATTCATTGAGAGGGGTTGCCAAGCTCAAAGAAATAACGAGTTTCTGAAATACCAGCAAATATTTTTTCATGCAATCTTGATCATACGTGGTAGTGATGATCAGTACACAATCCACCTTGGCTCACCAAATTGTGTTCTTCTAGGTTGAAGCGTTCGGCAGTTTTTATTTTTAGGTTTCACTCTGTTCTCTCCTATATAGATAGATGAATTTGGAACTCTAAATCCAACATGGTTTGTAGTAGCTCTTTGAAATATGACAAAATAAAGGAGTTCTCAGTTTTGTCTCTATGGTTTGTTTCCTCTTCAAGTAGCCCTAGGCTCAAACTGTGGAAAAGCACTTTCATTGAAAGGGGTTGCCAACTTCTTAGAAATAACGAGTTTCCGAAATACCTGCAAATATTTTTTCACCCAATCTTGATTATACTGGTGGTAATGATCAGTACACAAATTCAACTTGACTCACCAAAATTGGTTCTTCTAGGTTGAAGCGTTCGTTTACAGTAGCAGTTTATAATTTCAGGTGTCCTTCTGTTCTCTCCTATATAGATAGATGAATTTGGAACCATAAATCCAACATGGTTTGTAGTAGCTCTTTGAAAGTTGACAAAATAAAGGAGTTCTCAGTTTTGTCTCTATGATTTGTTTCCTCCTCAAGTATCCTTAAGCAGAAGGACTGTGGAAAAAGCACTTTCATTAAAAGGGGTTGCCAAGCTTCCAAGAAATTACAAGTTTCCGAAATACCAGCAAACAGTTTTTCACCCAATCTTGATGATACTTGGTATTAATGACAAGTACACAAATGCCACTTGGCTCACCAAATTTTGTTCTTCGAGGTTGAAGCGTTCGTTTACAGTTGCAGTTTTTATTTTTAGGTTTCACTCAGTTCTCTCCTATATAGATAGATGAATTTGGAACTCTACATCCAACATGGTTTGTAGTACCTCTTTGAAACTTCATAAAATAAAGGAGTTCTCAGTTTTGTCTCTATGGTTTGTTTCCTCTTCAAGTATCCCTAGGCACGGACTGTGGAAAAGCACTTTCATTGAGAGGGTTTTCCAAGCTTCTAAGAAATAACGAGTTTCCGAAATACCAGCAAATATTTTTTCACCCAATCCTGATGATACTTGGTGGTAATGATCAGTACACAAATACCACTTGGCTCACCAAATTGTGTTCTTCTTGGTTGAAGAGTTCGTTTACAGTAGCAGTTTTCATTTTTAGGTTTCACTCTGTTCTCTTTTATATAGATAGATGAATTTGGAACTCTAAATCCAACATGGTTTGTAGTAGCTCTTTGAAACTTGACAAAAGAAAAAAGTTCTCAGTTTTGTCTCTATGGTTTGTTTCCTCTTCAAATAGCCCTAGGCACAGACTGGGGAAAAGCACATTCATTGAGAGGGGTTGCCAAGCTTCTAAGAAATAACGAGTTTCCGAAATACCAGCAAATATTTTTTCACCCAATCTTGATGATCCTGGGTGGTAATGACAAGTACACAAATCCCACTTTGCTCACCAAATTTTGCTCTTCTAGGTTGAAGCGTTTGTTTACAGTAGCAGTTTTTATTTTTAGGTTTCCCTCTGTTCTCTCCTATATAGATAGATGAATTTGGAACTCTAAATCCAACATGGTTTGTAGTAGCTCTTTGAAACTTGACAAAAGAAAAAAGTTCTCAATTTTGTCTCTATCCTTTGTTTCCTCTTCAAATAGCCCGAGGCACAGACTGGGGAAAGGCACATTCATTGAGAGGGGTTGCCAAGCTTCTAAGAAATAACGAGTTTCCGAAATACCAGCAAATATTTTTTCACCCAATCTTCATGATACCCGGTGGTAATGATCAGTACACAAATGCCACTTGGCTCACCAAATTGTGTTCTTCTAGGTTGAAGCGTTCGTTTATAGAAGCAGTTTTTATTTTTAGGTTTCACTCTGTTCTTTCCCATATAGACAGATGAATTTGGAACTCTAAATCCAATATGGTTTGTAGTAGCTCTTTGAAACTTAACAAAATAAAGGAGTTCTCAGTTTTGTCTCTATGGTTTGTTTCCTCTCCAAGTAGCCCTAGGCACAAACTGTAGAACAGCACTTTCATTGAAAGGGGTTGCCAAGCTTCTAAGAAATAATGAGTTTCCGAAATACCAGCAAATATTTTTCACCCGATCTTGATGATACTTGGAGGTAATGATCAGTACGCAAATCACACTTGGCTCACCAAATTTTGTTCTTTTAGGTTGAAGCATTCGTTTACAGTAGCAGTTTTTATTTTTAGGTTTCCCTCTGTTCGCTCCTATATAGATAGATTAATTTGGAACTCTAAATCCAACATGGTTTGTAGTAGCTCTTTGAAACTTGACAAAATAAAGGAGTTCTCAGTTTTGTCTCTATGATTTGTTTCTTCTTCAAGTAGCCCTAAGCAGAAACTGGGAAAAGCACTTTCAGTGAAAGGGTTTGCCAAGCTTCCAAAAATTACGGGTAGCCGAAATACCGGCAAATATTTTTTCACCCCATCTTGATGATACTTGGTGGTAATTACAAATACACAAATCCCACTTGGCTCACCAAATTTTTCTCTTCAAGTTTGAAGCGTTCGTTTACAAGTGCAGTTTTTATTTTTAGGTTTCCCTCTCTTCTCTCCTATATAGATAGATGAATTTGGAACTCTAAATCCAACATGGTTTGTAGTAGATCTTTGAAACTTGACAAAATAAAAATGTTCTCAGTGTTGTCTCTATGGTTTGTTTCCTCTTCAAGTAGCCCTAAGCAGAGACTGTGGAAAAGCACTTTCATTAAAAGGGGTTGCCAAGCTTCCAAGAATTTACGAGTTTGGATATACCAGCAAATATTTTTTCACCCAATCTTGATGATACTTGGTGGTAATGATAAGTACACAAATCCCACTTGGCTCACCAAATTTTGTTCTTCTAGGTTGAAGCGTTCGTTTACAGTAGCTGTTTTTATTTTTAGGTTTCACTCTGTTCTCTCCTAGGTATATAGATGAACTTAAAACACTAAATCCAACATGGTTTGTAGTAGCTCTTTGAAACGTGAAAAAATAAAGGAGATCTCAGTTTTGTCTCTATGGTTTGTTTCCTCTTCAAGTACCCCATAGGCACAGACTTTGGAAAAGCACTTTCATTGAGAGTTGTTTTCAACCTTCTAAGAAATAACGAGTTTCCAAAATACCAGCAAATATTTTTTCACCCAATCTTGATGATACTGGTGGTAATGATCAGTACACAAATTCCACTTGACTCACCAAATTTGGTTCTTCTACGTTGAAGCGTTCGTTTACAGTAGCAGTTTATATTTTTAGGTGTCCCTCTGTTCTCTCCTATATAGATAGATGAATTTGGAACTCTAAATACAACATGGTTTGTAGTAGCTCTTTGAAACTTGAGAAAATAAAGGAGTTCTCAGTTTTGTCTCTATGATTTGTTTCCTCCTCAAGTATCCCTAAGCAGAGACTGTGGAAAAGCACTTTCATTGAAAGGGGTTTCCAAGCTTCCAAGAAATTAAAAGCTTCCGAAATATCAGCAAACTCTTTTTCACCCAATTTTGATGATACTTGGTGTTAATGACAAGTACACAAATCCCACTTGGCTCACCAAATTTTGTTCTTCGAGGTTGATGCGTTCGTTTACAGTAGCAGTTTTTATTTTTAGGTTTCACTCTGTTCTCTTTATATAGATAGATGAATTTGGAACTCTAAATCCAACATGGTTTGTAGTAGCTCTTTGAAACTTGACAAAATGAAGGAGTTCTCAGTTTTGTCCTATGTTTTGTTTCCTCTTCAAGTAGCCCTAAGCACAGACTGTGCAAAAGCTATTTCATTGAGAGGGGATGCCAGCCTTCTAAGAAATAACGAGTTTTCGAAATACCAGCAAATATTTTTTCACCCAATATTGATGATACGTGGTGGTAATGATCAGTACACAAATCCCACTTGGCTCACCACATTTTTTTCTTCTAGGTTAAAGCGTTCGTTTACAGTAGCAGTTTTTATTTTTAGGTTTCATTCTGTTCTTTCTTATATAGATAGATGAATTTGGAACTCAAATCCAACATGGATTTTAGTAGCTCTTCGAAACTTGACAAAATGAAGAAGTTCTCAGTTTTGTCTCTATGTTTTGTTTCCTCTTCAAGTAGCACTAGGCAGAGACTGTGGAAAAGCACTTTCATTGAGAGGGGTTGCCAGGCTTCTAAGAAATAACGAGTTTCCGAAATACCAGCAATTATTTTTTCACCCAATCTTGATGATACTTGGTGGTAATGACAAGTACACAAATCCCACTTGGCTCACCAAATTTTGTTTTTCTAGGTTGAAGCGTTCGTTTACAGTAGCATTTTTTATTTTTAGGTTTCACTCTGTTCTCTTTATATACATAGATGAATTTGGAACTCTAAATCCAACATGGTTTGTAGTAGCTCTTTGAAACTTGACAAAATGAAGGAGTTCTCAGTTTTGTCCTATGTTTTGTTTCCTCGTCAAGTAGCCCTAAGCACAGACTGTGCAAAAGCAATTTCATTGAGAGGGGTTGCCAGCCTTCTAAGAAATAACGAGTTTTCGAAATACCAGCAAATATTTTTTCACCCAATCTTGATGATACATGGCGGTAATGATCAGTACACAAATCCCACTTGGCTCACCACATTTTTTTCTTCTAGGTTAAAGCGTTCGTTTACAGTAGCAGTTTTTATTTTTAGGTTTCACTCTGTTCTTTTTTATATAGATAGATGAATTTGCAACTCAAATACAACATGGATTTTAGTAGCTCTTTGAAACTTGACAAAATGAAGAAGTTCTCAGTTTTGTCTCTATGTTTTGTTTCCCCTTCAAGTAGCCCTAGGCACAGACTGTGCTAAAGCACTTTCAGTGAGAGGGGTTGCCAGGCTTCTAAGAAATAACGAGTTTCCGAAATACCAGCAAATATTTTTTCACCCAATCTTGATGATACTTGGTGGTAATGACAAGTACACAAATCCCACTTGGCTCACCAAATTTTGCTCTTCTAGGTTGAAGCGTTCGTTTATAGTAGCAGTTTTTATTTTTAGGTTTCCCTCTGTTCTCTCCTATATAGATAAATGAATTTGGAACTCTAAATCCAACATGGTTTGTAGTAGCTCTTTGAAACTTGACAAAATAAAAATGTTCTCAGTTTTGTCTCTATGGTTTGTTTCCTCTTCAAGTAGCCCTTACCAGAGACTGTGGAAAAGAACTTTCATTGAAAGGGGTTGCCAAGCTTCCAAGAAATTATGAGTTTAGAAATACCAGCAAATATTTTTTCACCCAATCTTGATGATACTTGGTGGTAATGATAAGTACACAAGTCCCACTTGGCTCACCAAATTTTGTCCTTCTAGGTTGAAGCGTTCGTTTACAGTAGCTGTTTTTATTTTTAGGTTTCACTCTGTTCTCTCCTAGATATATAGATGAATTTAAACACTAAATCCAACATCGTTTGTAGTAGCTCTTTGAAACGTGACAAAATAAAGGAGATCTCAGTTTTGTCTCTATGGTTTGTTTCCTCTTCAAGTAGCCCTAGGCACAGACTGTGGAAAAGCACTTTCATTGCGAGTTGTTTTCAAGCTTCTAAGAAATAACGAGTTTCCAAAATACCAGCAAATATTTTTTCACCCAATCTTGATGATACTGGTGGTAAAGATCAGTACACAAATTCAACTTGACTCACCAAAATTGGTTCTTCTAGGTTGAAGCGTTCGTTTACAGTAGCAGTTTATAATTTTAGGTGTCCCTCTGTTCTCTCCTATATAGATAGATGAATTTTTAACTATAAATCCAAAATGGTTTGTAGTAGCTCTTTGAAAGTTGACAAAATAAAGGAGTTCTCAGTTTTGTCTCTATGATTTGTTTCCTCCTCAAGTATCCCTAAGCAGAGACTGTGGAAAAGCACTTTCATTAAAAGGGGTTGCCAAGCTTCCAAGAAATTACAAGTTTCCGAAATACCAGCAAACAGTTTTTCACCCAATCTTGATGATACTTGGTATTAATGACAAGTACACAAATCCCACTTGGCTCACCAAATTTTGTTCTTCGAGGTTGAAGCGTTCGTTTACAGTAGCTGTTTTTATTTTTAGGTTTCACTCTGTTCTCTCCTAGATATATAGATGAATTTAAAACACTAAATCCAACATGGTTTGTAGTAGCTCTTTGAAACGTGACAAAATAAAGGAGATCTCAGTTTTGTCTCTATGGTTTGTTTCCTCTTGAAGTAGACCTAGGCACAGGCTGTGGAAAAGCACTTTCATTGAGAGGGTTTTCCAAGCTTCTAAGAAATAACGAGTTTCCGAAATACCAGTAAATATTTTTTCACCCAATCCTGATGATACTTGGTGGTAATGATCAGTACACAAATACCACTTGGCTCACCAAATTGTGTTCTTCTTGGTTGAAGAGTTCGTTTACAGTAGCAGTTTTTATTTTTAGGTTTCACTCTGTTCTCATTATAGATAGATGAATTTGGAACTCTAAATCCAACATGGTTTGTAGTAGCTCTTTGAAACTTGACAAAAGAAAAAAGTTCTCAGTTTTGTCTCTATGGTTTGTTTCCTCTTCAAAAAGCCCTAGGCACAGACTGGGGGAAAGCACATTCATTGAGAGGGGTTGCCAAGCTTCTAAGAAATAACGAGTTTCCGAAATACCAGCAAATATTTTTTCACCCAATCTTGATGATACTTGGTGGTAATGACAAGTACACAAATCCCACTTGGCTCACCAAATTTTGCTCTTCTACGTTGAAGCGTTCGTTTACAGTAGCAGTTTTTATTTTTAGGTTTCACTCTGTTCTCTCCTAGATAGATAAATGAATTTGGAACTCTAAATCCAACATGGTTTGTAGTAGCTCTTTGAAACTTGACAAAATAAAAATTTCTGAGTTTTGTCTCTATGGTTTGTTTCCTCTTCAAGTAGCCCTTAGCAGAGACTGTGGAAAAGCACTTTCATTGAAAGGGCTTGCCAAGCTTCCAAGAAATTACGAGTTTTGAAATACCAGCAAATATTTTTTCACCCAATCTTGATGATACTTGGTGGTAATGATAAGTACACAAATCCCACTTGGGTCACCAAATTTTGTTCTTCTAGGTTGAAGCGTTCGTTTACAGTAGCTGTTTTTATTTTTAGGTTTCCCTCTGTTCTCTCCTATATAGATAGATGAATTTGTAACTCTAAAATCAACATGGTTTGTAGTAGCTCTCTGAAACTTGACAAAATAAAGGAGTTCTCAGTTTTGTCTCTATGGTTTGTTTCTTCTTCAAGTAGCCCTAGACACAGACTGTGGAAAAGCACTTTCATTGAAAGGGTTTGCCAAGCTTCCAAGAAATTACGGGTTTCCGAATACCAGCAAATATTTTTTCACCCAATCTTGATGATACTTGGTGGTAATGACAAGTACACAAATCCCACTTGGCTCACAAATTTTGCTCTTCTAGGTTGAAGCGTTCATTTACAGTAGCAGTTTTTATTTTTAGGTTTCTCTCTGTTCTCTCCTATAAAGATAGATGAATTTGGAACTCTAAATCCAACATGGTTTGTAGTAGCTCTTTGAAACTTGACAAAATAAAAAAGTTCTCAGTTTTGTCTCTATGGTTTGTTGCCTCTTCAAGTAGCCCTAGGCACAGACTGGGGAAAAGCACATTCATTGAGAGGAGTTGGGAAACTTCTAAGAAATAACGAGTTTCCGAAATACCAGCAAGTATTTTTTCAACCAATCTTGATGATGCGTGGTGGTAATGATCAGTACACAAATGCCACTTGGCTCACTAAATTGTGTTCTTCAAGTATGAAGCATTCATTTACAGTGGCAGTTTTTATTTTTAGGTTTCACTCTGTTCTCTCCCATATAGATAGATGAAATTGGAACTCTAAATCCAACATGGTTTGTAGTAGCTCTTTGAAACTTGACAAAATAAAGGAGTTCTCAGTTGTGTCTCTATGGTTTGTTTCCTCTTCATGCCCCCTAAGCAGAAACTGTTAAAAAGCACTTTCTTTGAAAGGGTTTGCCAAGCTCCCAAAAAATTACGGGTTGCCAAAATACCGGCAAATATTTTTTCACCCAATCTTGATGATACTTGGTGGTAATTACAAATACACAAATCCCACTTGGCTCACCAAATTATTCTCTTCGAGTTTGAAGCGTTCGTTTACAAGTGCAGTTTTTATTTTTAGGTTTCCCTCTGTTCTCTCCTATATAGATAGATGAATTTGGAACTCTAAATCCAACATGGTTTGTAGTAGCTCTTTGAAACTTGACAAAATAAAAGTGTTCTCAGTGTTGTCTCTATGGTTTGTTTCCTCTTCAAGTGGCTCTAAGCAGAGACTGTGGAAAAGCACTTTCATTAAAAGGGGTTGCCAAGCTATCAAAAAATTACGAGTTTTGAAATACCAGCAAATATTTTTTCACCCATTCTTGATGATACTTGGTGGTAATGATACATACACAAATCCCACTTGGCTCACCAAATTTTTTTCTTCTAGGTTGAAGCGTTCGTTTACAGTAGCTGTTTTTATTTTTAGGTTTCACCCTGTTCTCTCCTAGATATATAGATGAATTTAAAACACTAAATCCAACATGGTTTGTGGTAGCTCTTTGAAACGTGATAAAATAAAGGAGATCTCAGTTTTTTCTCTATGGTTTGTTTCCTCTTCAAGTAGCCCTAGGCACAGACTGTGGAAAAGCACTTTCATTGAGAGGGGTGTTGAGGCTTCTAAGAAATAACGAGTTTCCGAAATAGCAGCAAATATTTTTTCACCCAATATTGATGGTAATGATCAGTACACAAGTCCCACTTTGCTCACCAAATTTTGTTCCTCTAGGTTTAAGCGTTCGTCTACAGTAGAAGTTGTTATATTTAGGTTTCACTCTGTTCTCTCCTATATAGATAGATGAATTTGGAACTCTAAATCCACCACGGTTTGTAGTAGCTCTTTGAAACTTGACAAAATAAATTAGTTCTCTGTTTTGTCTCTATGGTTTTTTTCCTCTTCAAGTAGCCCTAGGCACAGACTGTGGAAAAGCACTTGCATTGAGAGGGGTTGCCAAGCTTCCAAGGAATAACGAGTTTCCGAAATACCAGCAAATATTTTTTCACCCAATCTTGATGATACTTGGTGGTAATGATCAGTACACAAATCCCACTTGGCTCACCAAATTTTGTTCTTCTAGGTTGAAGCGTTCGTCTACAGTAGCAGTTTGTATATTTAGGTTGTTCTCTGTTCTCTCCTATATAGATAGATGAATTTGGAACTCTAAATCCACCACGGTTTGTAGTAGCTCTTTGAAACTTGACAAAATAAATTAGTTCTCTGTTTTGTCTCTATGGTTTTTTTCCTCTTCAAGTAGCCCTAGGCACAAACTGTGGAAAAGCACTTGCATTGAAAAGGGTTGCCAAGCTTCCAAGGAATAACGAGTTTCCGAAATACCAGAAAATATTTTTTCACCCAATCTTGATAACATTTTGTGGTATGATATGTACACAAATCCCACTTAGCTCATCAAATTTTGTTCTTTCAGGTTGAAGCGTTCGTTTACAGTAGTGGTTTTTATTTTTAGGTTTCACTTTGTTCTCTCCTATATAGATAGATGAATTTGGAACTCTAAATCCAACATGGTTTGTAGTAGCTCTTTGAAACTTCATAAAATAAAGGAGTTCTCAGTTTTGTCTCTTTGATTTGTTTCCTCTTCAAATAGCCCTAAGCGGAGACTGTGGAAAAGCACTTTCATTGAAAGGGGTTGCCAAACTTCCAAGAAATTACGAGTTTCCGAAATACCAGCAAATATTTTTTCACGTAATCTTGATGATTCTTGGTGGTAATTACGAGGACACAAATCCCACTTGGCTCACCAAATTTTGTTCTTCGAGGTTGAAGCGTTCGTTTACAGTAGCAGTTTTTATTTTTAGGTTTCCCTCTGTTCTCTCCTATATAGATAGATGAATTTGGAACTCTAAAATCAACATGGTTTGTAGTAGCTCCCTGAAACTTGACAAAATAAAGGACTTCTCAGTTTTGTCTCTATGGTTTGTTTCCTCTTCAAGTAGCCCTAGACACAGACTGTGGAAAAGCACTTTCATTGAAAGGGTTTGCCAAGCTTCCAAGAAATTACGGGTTTCCGAAATACCAGCAAATATTTTTTCACCCAATCGTGATGATACTTGGTGGTAATGACAAGTAAACAAATCCCACTTGGCTCACAAATTTTGCTCTTCTAGGTTGAAGCGTTCATTTACAGTAGCAGTTTTTATATTTAGGTTTTTCTATGTTCTCTCCTATATAGATAGATGAATTTGGAACTCTAAATCCAACATGGTTTGTAGTAGCTCTTTGAAACTTGACAAAATAAAAAAGTTCTCAGTTTTGTCTCTATGGTTTGTGTCCTCTTCAAGTAGCCCTAGGCACAGACTGTGGAAAAGCACTTTCATTGAGAGTTGTTTTCAAGCTTCTAAGAAATAACGATTTTCCAAAATACCAGCAAATATTTTTTCACCCAATCTTGATGATACAGGTGGTAATGATCAGTACACAAATTCAACTTGACTCACCAAAATTTCCTTCTTCTAGGTTGAAGCGTTCGTTTACAGTAGCAGTTTATAATTTTAGGTGTCCCTCTGTTCTCTCCTATATAGATAGACGAATTTGGAACTATAAATCCAACATGGTTTGTAGTAGCTCTTTGAAACGTGACAAAATAAAGGAGTTCTCAGTTTTGTCTCTATGATTTGTTTCCTCCTCAAGTATCTCTAAGCAGAGACTGTGGAAAAGCACTTTCATTAAAAGGGGTTGCCAAGCATCCAAGAAATTATGAGTTTTCGAAATACCAGCAAATATTTTTTCACCCAATCTTGATGATACTTGGTGGTAATTACAAATACACAAATCCCACTTGGCTCACCAAATTTTTCTCTTCGAGTTTGAAGCGTTCGTTTACAAGTGCAGTTTTTATTTTTAGGTTTCCCGCTGTTCTCTCCTATATAGATAGATGAATTTGGAACTCTAAATCCAACATGGTTTGTAGTAGCTCTTTGAAACTTGACAAAATAAAAATGTTCTCAGTGTTGTCTCTATGGTTTGTTTCCTCTTCAAGTGGCCCTAAGCAGAGACTGTGGAAAAGCACTTTCATTAAAAGGGGTTGCCAAGCTATCAAAAAATTACGAGTTTTGAAATACCAGCAAATATTTTTTCACCCAATCTTGATGATACTTGGTGGTAATGATACGTACACAAATCCCACTTGGCTCACCAAATTTTGTTCTTCTAGGTTGAAGCGTTCGTTTACAGTAGCTGTTTTTATTTTTAGGTTTCACTCTGTTCTCTCCTAGATATATAGATGAATTTAAAACACTAAATCCAACATGGTTTGTGGTAGCTCTTTGAAACGTGACAAAATAAAGGAGATCTCAGGTTTTTCTCTATGGTTTGCTTAATCTTCAAGTAGCCCTAGGCATAGACTGTGGAAAAGCACTTTCATTGAGAGGGGTGTTGAGGCTTCTAAGAAATAACGAGTTTCCGAAATAGCAGCAAATATTTTTTCACCCAATATTGATGATACTTGGTGGTAATGATCAGTACACAAATCCCACTTTGCTCACCAAATTTTCTTCCTCTAGGTTTAAGCGTTCGTCTACAGTAGAAGTTGTTATATTTAGGTTTCACTCTGTTCTCTCCTATATAGATAGATGAATTTGGAACTCTAAATCCACCACGGTTTGTAGTAGCTCTTTGAAACTTGACAAAATAAAGGAGTTCTCAGTTTTGTCTCTATGGTTTGTTTCCTCTTCAATAGACCTAGGCACAGACTGTGGAAAAGCACTTTCATTGAGAGGGGTTGCCAATATTCTAAGAAATAAGGAGTTTCCGAAATACCAGCAAATATTTTTTCACCCAATCTTGATGATACTTGGTGGTAATGATCAGTACAAAAATCCCACTTGGCTCACCAAATTTTGCTCTTCTACGTTGAAGCATTCGTTTACAGTA
This sequence comes from Callospermophilus lateralis, assembly GCF_048772815.1. Classification (NCBI taxonomy): domain Eukaryota; kingdom Metazoa; phylum Chordata; class Mammalia; order Rodentia; family Sciuridae; genus Callospermophilus; species Callospermophilus lateralis. The sequence continues at coordinate 44,843 of NW_027514158.1, read as the reverse complement.
GCAGTTTTTATTTTTAGGTTTCACTCTGTTCTCTCCTAGATAGATAAATGAATTTGGAACTCTAAATCCAACATGGTTTGTAGTAGCTCTTTGAAACTTGACAAAATAAAAATGTTCTCAGTTTTGTCTCTATCGTTTGTTTCCTCTTCAAGTAGCCCTTAGCAGAGACTGTGGAAAAGCACTTTCATTGAAAGGGGTTGCCAAGCTTCCAAGAAATTACGAGTTTTGAAATACCAGCAAATATTTTTTCACCCAATCTTGATGATGCTTGGTGGTAATGATAAGTACACAAATCCCACTTGGGTCACCAAATTTTGTTCTTCTAGGTTGAAGTGTTCGTTTACAGTAGCAGTTTTTATTTTTAGGTTTCACTCTGTTCTTTCCCATATAGACAGATGAATTTTAACTCTAAATCGATATGGTTTGTAGTAGCTCTTTGACTTAACAAAATAAAGGAGTTCTCAGTTTTGTCTCTATGGTTTGTTTCCTCTCCAAGTAGCCCTAGGCACAAACTGTAGAACAGCACTTTCATTGAAAGGGTTTGACAAGCTCCGAAAAAATTATGTGTTGCCGAAATACTGGCAAATTTTTTTCACCCAATCTTGATGATACTTGGTGGTAATTACAAATACACAAATCCCACTTGGCTCACCAAATTTTTCTCTTCAAGTTTGAAGCGTTCGTTTACAAGTGCAGTTTTTATTTTTAGGTTTTTCTCTCTTCTCTCCTATATAGATAGATAAATTTGGAACTCTAAATCCAACATGGTTTGTAGTAGCTCTATGAAACTTGACAAAATAAAAATGTTCTCAGTGTTGTCTCTATGGTTTGTTTCCTCTTCAAATAGCCATAAGCAAAGACTGTGGAAAAGCACTTTCATTAAAAGGGGTTGCCAAGCTTCCAAGAAATTACGAGTTTGGAAATACCAGCAAATATTTTTTCACCCAATCTTGATGATACTTGGTGGTAATGATACGTACACAAATGCCACTTGGCTCACCAAATTTTGTTCTTCTAGGTTGAAGAGTTCGTTTACAGTAGGTGTTTTTATTTTTAGGTTTCACTCTGTTCTCTCCTAGGTATATAGATGAATTTAAAACACTAAATCCAACATGGTTTGTAGTAGCTCTTTGAAACGTGACAAAATAAAGGAGATCTCAGTTTTATCTCTATGGTTTGTTTCCTCTTCAAGTAGCCCTAGGCACAGACTGTGGAAAAGCACTTTCATTGAGAGTTGTTTTCAAGCTTCTAAGAAATAACGAGTTTCCAAAATACCAGCAAATATTTTTCCACCCAATCTTGATGATACTGGTGGTAATGAGCAGTACACAAATTCAACTTGACTCACCAAAATTGGTTCTTCTAGGTTGAAGCGTTCGTTTACAGTAGCAGTTTATAATTTTAGGTGTCCCTCTGTTCTCTCCTATATAGACAGATGAATTTGGAACTATAAATCCAACATGGTTTGTAGTAGCTCTTTGAAACTTGACAAAATAAAGGAGTTCTCAGTTTTGTCTCTATGATTTGTTTCCTCCTCAATTATCTCTAAGAAGAGACTGTGGAAAAGCACTTTCATTAAAAGGGGTTGCCAAGCTTCCAAGAAATTACAAGTTTCCGAAATACCAGCAAACAGTTTTTCACCCAATCTTGATGATACTTGGTATTAATGACAAGTACACAAATCCCACTTGCCTCACCAAATTTTGTTCTTCGAGTTTGAAGCGTTCGTTTACAGTAGCAGTTTTTATTTTTAGGTTTCACTCAGTTCTCTCCTATATAGATAGATGAATTTGGAACTCTAAATCCAACATGGTTTGTACTACCTCTTTGAAACTTCATAAAATAAAGGAGTTCTCAGTTTTGTCTCTATGGTTTGTTTCCTCTTCAAGTAGCTCTAGGCAAGGACTGTGGAAAAGCACTTTCATTGATAGGGTTTCCCAAGCTTCTAAGAAATAACGAGTTTCCGAAATACCAGCAAATATTTTTTCACCCAATCCTGATGATACTTGGTGTTAATGACAAGTACACAAATACCACTTGGCTCACCAAATTGTGTTCTTCTTGGTTGAAGAGTTCGTTTACAGTAGCAGTTTTTATTTTTAGGTTTCACTCTGTTCTCTTTATATAGATAGATGAATTTGGAACTCTAATTCCAACCTGGTTTGTAGTAGCTCTTTGAAACTTGACAAAAGAAAAAAGTTCTCAGTTTTGTCTCTATGGTTTGTTTCCTCTTCAAATAGCCCTAGGCACAGACTGGGGAAAAGCACATTCATTGGGAGGGGTTGCCAAGCGTCTAAGAAATAACAAGTTTCTGAAATACCAACAAATATTTTTTCACCCATTCTTGATGATACTTTTTGGTAAGGACAAGTACACAAATCCCACTTGGCTCACCAAATTTTGTTCTTCTAGGTTGAAGCGTTCCTTACAGTAGCAGTTTATATTTTTAGGTTTCCTTCTGCTCTCTCCTATATAGATAGCTGAATTTGGAACTCTAAATCCAACATGGTTTGTAGTAGCTCTTTGAAACTTTACAAAATAAAGGAGTTCTCAGTTTTGTCTCTATGATTTGTTTCCTCTTCAAGTAGCCCTAAGCAGAGACTGTGGAAAAGCACTTTCATTGAAAGGGTTTGCCAAGCTCCCAAGAAATTACGGGTTGCCGAAACACCAGCAAATATTTTTTCACCCAATCTTGATGATACTCGGTGGTAATGACAAGTACACAAATCCCAATTGGCTCACCAAATTTTGCTCTTCTAGGTTGAAACGTTTGTTTACAGTAGCAGTTTTTATTTTTAGGTTTCCCTCTGTTCTCTCCTATATAGATAGATGAATTTGGAACTCTAAATCCAACATGGTTTGTAGTAGCTCTTTGAAACTTGACAAAAGAAAAAAGTTCTCAGTTTTGTCTCTATGGTTTGTTTCCTCTTCAAATAGCCCTAGGCACAGACTGGGGAAAAGCACATTCATTGAGAGGGGTTGCCAAGCTTCTAAGAAATAACGAGTTTCCGAAATACCAGCAAATATTTTTTCACCCAATCTTCATGATACGCGGTGGTAATGATCAGTACACAAATGCCACTTGGCTCACCAAATTGTGTTCTTCTAGGTTGAAGCGTTCGTTTATAGAAGCAGTTTTTATTTTTAGGTTTCACTCTGTTCTTTCCCATATAGATAGATGAATTTGGAACTCTAAATCCAATATGGTTTGTAGTAGCTCTTTGAAAGTTAACAAAATAAAGGAGTTCTCAGTTTTGTCTCTATGGTTTGTTTCCTCTCCAAGTAGCCCTAGGCACAAACTGTAGAACAGCACTTTCATTGAAAGGGGTTGCCAAGCTTCTAAGAAATAACGAGTTTCCGAAATACCAGCAAATATTTTTTCACCCAATCTTGATGACACTTGGTGGTAATGATCAGTAAACAAATCACACTTGGCTCACCAAATTTTGTTCTTCTAGGTTGAAGCGTTCGTTTACAGTAGCAGTTTTTATTTTTAGGTTTCCCTCTGTTCGCTCCTATATACATAGATGAATTTGGAACTCTAAATCCAACATGGTTTGTAGTAGCTCTTTGAAACTTGACAAAATAAAGGAGTTCTCAGTTTTGTCTCTATGATTTGTTTCTTCTTCAAGTAGCCCTAAGCAGAAACTGCGGAAAAGCACTTTCATTGAAAGGTTTTGCCAAGCTCACAAAAAATTACGGGTTGCCGAAATACCGGCAAATATTTTTTCACCCAATCTTGATGATACTTGGTGGTAATTACAAATACACAAATCCCACTTGGCTCACCAAATTTTTCTCTTCGAGTTTGAAGCGTTCGTTTACAAGTGCAGTTTTTATTTTTAGGTTTCCCGCTGTTCTCTCCTATATAGATAGATGAATTTGGAACTCTAAATCCAACATGGTTTGTACTACCTCTTTGAAACTTCATAAAATAAAGGAGTTCTCAGTTTTGTCTCTATGGTTTGTTTCCTCTTCAAGTAGCCCTAGGCACGGACTGTGGAAAAGCACTTTCATTGAGAGGGTTTCCCAAGCTTCTAAGAAATAACGAGTTTCCGAAATACCAGCAAATATTTTTTCACCCAATCCTGATGATACTTGGTGTTAATGACAAGTACACAAATACCACTTGGCTCACCAAATTGTGTTCTTCTTGGTTGAAGAGTTCGTTTACAGTAGCAGTTTTTATTTTTAGGTTTCACTCTGTTCTCTTTATATAGATAGATGAATTTGGAACTCTAATTCCAACATGGTTTGTAGTAGCTCTTTGAAACTTGACAAAAGAAAAAAGTTCTCAGTTTTGTCTCTATGGTTTGTTTCCTCTTCAAATAGCCCTAGGCACAGACTGGGGAAAAGCACATTCATTGAGAGGGGTTGCCAAGCGTCTAAGAAATAACAAGTTTCTGAAATACCAACAAATATTTTTTCACCCATTCTTGATGATACTTTTTGGTAAGGACAAGTACACAAATCCCACTTGGCTCACCAAATTTTGTTCTTCTAGGTTGAAGCGTTCCTTACAGTAGCAGTTTATATTTTTAGGTTTCCTTCTGCTCTCTCCTATATAGGTAGCTGAATTTGGAACTCTAAATCCAACATGGTTTGTAGTAGCTCTTTGAAACTTTACAAAATAAAGGAGTTCTCAGTTTTGTCTCTATGATTTGTTTCCTCTTCAAGTAGCCCTAATCAGAGACTGTGGAAAAGCACTTTCATTGAAAGGGTTTGCCAAGCTCCCAAGAAATTACGGGTTGCCGAAACACCAGCAAATATTTTTTCACCCAATCTTGATGATACTCGGTGGTAATGACAAGTACACAAATCCCAATTGGCTCACCAAATTTTGCTCTTCTAGGTTGAAACGTTTGTTTACAGTAGCAGTTTTTATTTTTAGGTTTCCCTCTGTTCTCTCCTATATAGATAGATGAATTTGGAACTCTAAATCCAACATGGTTTGTAGTAGCTCTTTGAAACTTGACAAAAGAAAAAAGTTCTCAGTTTTGTCTCTATGGTTTGTTTCCTCTTCAAATAGCCCTAGGCACAGACTGGGGAAAAGCACATTCATTGAGAGGGGTTGCCAAGCTTCTAAGAAATAACGAGTTTCCGAAATACCAGCAAATATTTTTTCAACCAATCTTCATGATACGCGGTGGTAATGATCAGTACACAAATGCCACTTGGCTCACCAAATTATGTTCTTCTAGGTTGAAGTGTTCGTTTATAGAAGCAGTTTTTATTTTTAGGTTTCACTCTGTTCTTTCCCATATAGATAGATGAATTTGGAACTCTAAATCCAATATGGTTTGTAGTAGCTCTTTGAAAGTTAACAAAATAAAGGAGTTCTCAGTTTTGTCTCTATGGTTTGCTTCCTCTCCAAGTAGCCCTAGGCACAAACTGTAGAACAGCACTTTCATTGAAAGGGGTTGCCAAGCTTCTAAGAAATAACGAGTTTCCGAAATACCAGCAAATATTTTTTCACCTAATCCTGATGATACTTGGTGGTAATGATCAGTACACAAATCACACTTGGCTCACCAAATTTTGTTCTTCTAGGTTGAAGCGTTCGTTTACAGTAGCAGTTTTTATTTTTAGGTTTCCCTCTGTTCCCTCCTATATAGATAGATGAATTTGGAACTCTAAATCCAACATGGTTTGTAGTAGCTCTTTGAAACTTGACAAAATAAAAGAGGTCTCAGTTTTGTCTCTATGATTTGTTTCTTCTTCAAGTAGCCCTAAGCAGAAACTGGGGAAAAGCACTTTCATTGAAAGGTTTTGCCAAGCTCACAAAAAATTACGGGTTGCAGAAATACCGGCAAATATTTTTTCACCCAATCTTGATGATACTTGGTGTTAATTACAAGGACACAAATCCCAATTGGCTCACCAAATTTTGCTCTTCTAGGTTGAAACGTTTGTTTACAGTAGCAGTTTTTATTTTTAGGTTTCCCTCTGTTCTCTCCTATATAGATAGATGAATTTGGAACTCTAAATCCAACATGGTTTGTAGTAGCTCTTTGAAACTTGACAAAAGAAAAAAGTTCTCAGTTTTGTCTCTATGGTTTGTTTCCTCTTCAAATAGCCCTAGGCACAGACTGGGGAAAAGCACATTCATTGAGAGGGGTTGCCAAGCTTCTAAGAAATAACGAGTTTCCGAAATACCAGCAAATATTTTTTCACCCAATCTTCATGATACGCGGTGGTAATGATCAGTACACAAATGCCACTTGGCTCACCAAATTGTGTTCTTCTAGGTTGAAGCGTTCGTTTATAGAAGCAGTTTTTATTTTTAGGTTTCACTCTGTTCTTTCCCATATAGATAGATGAATTTGGAACTCTAAATCCAATATGGTTTGTAGTAGCTCTTTGAAAGTTAACAAAATAAAGGAGTTCTCAGTTTTGTCTCTATGGTTTGTTTCCTCTCCAAGTAGCCCTAGGCACAAACTGTAGAACAGCACTTTCATTGAAAGGGGTTGCCAAGCTTCTAAGAAATAACGAGTTTCCGAAATACCAGCAAATATTTTTTCACCCAATCTTGATGACACTTGGTGGTAATGATCAGTAAACAAATCACACTTGGCTCACCAAATTTTGTTCTTCTAGGTTGAAGCGTTCGTTTACAGTAGCAGTTTTTATTTTTAGGTTTCCCTCTGTTCGCTCCTATATACATAGATGAATTTGGAACTCTAAATCCAACATGGTTTGTAGTAGCTCTTTGAAACTTGACAAAATAAAGGAGTTCTCAGTTTTGTCTCTATGATTTGTTTCTTCTTCAAGTAGCCCTAAGCAGAAACTGCGGAAAAGCACTTTCATTGAAAGGTTTTGCCAAGCTCACAAAAAATTACGGGTTGCCGAAATACCGGCAAATATTTTTCACCCAATCTTGATGATACTTGGTGGTAATTACAAATACACAAATCCCACTTGGGCTCACCAAATTTTTCTCTTCGAGTTTGAAGCGTTCGTTTACAAGTGCAGTTTTTATTTTTAGGTTTCCCGCTGTTCTCTCCTATATAGATAGATGAATTTGGAACTCTAAATCCAACATGGTTTGTACTACCTCTTTGAAACTTCATAAAATAAAGGAGTTCTCAGTTTTGTCTCTATGGTTTGTTTCCTCTTCAAGTAGCCCTAGGCACGGACTGTGGAAAAGCACTTTCATTGAGAGGGTTTCCCAAGCTTCTAAGAAATAACGAGTTTCCGAAATACCAGCAAATATTTTTTCACCCAATCCTGATGATACTTGGTGTTAATGACAAGTACACAAATACCACTTGCTCACCAAATTGTGTTCTTCTTGGTTGAAGAGTTCGTTTACAGTAGCAGTTTTTATTTTTAGGTTTCACTCTGTTCTCTTTATATAGATAGATGAATTTGGAACTCTAATTCCAACATGGTTTGTAGTAGCTCTTTGAAACTTGACAAAAGAAAAAAGTTCTCAGTTTTGTCTCTATGGTTTGTTTCCTCTTCAAATAGCCCTAGGCACAGACTGGGGAAAAGCACATTCATTGAGAGGGGTTGCCAAGCGTCTAAGAAATAACAAGTTTCTGAAATACCAACAAATATTTTTTCACCCATTCTTGATGATACTTTTTGGTAAGGACAAGTACACAAATCCCACTTGGCTCACCAAAATTTTGTTCTTCTAGGTTGAAGCGTTCCTTACAGTAGCAGTTTATATTTTTAGGTTTCCTTCTGCTCTCTCCTATATAGGTAGCTGAATTTGGAACTCTAAATCCAACATGGTTTGTAGTAGCTCTTTGAAACTTTACAAAATAAAGGAGTTCTCAGTTTTGTCTCTATGATTTGTTTCCTCTTCAAGTAGCCCTAATCAGAGACTGTGGAAAAGCACTTTCATTGAAAGGGTTTGCCAAGCTCCCAAGAAATTACGGGTTGCCGAAACACCAGCAAATATTTTTTCACCCAATCTTGATGATACTCGGTGGTAATGACAAGTACACAAATCCCAATTGGCTCACCAAATTTTGCTCTTCTAGGTTGAAACGTTTGTTTACAGTAGCAGTTTTTATTTTTAGGTTTCCCTCTGTTCTCTCCTATATAGATAGATGAATTTGGAACTCTAAATCCAACATGGTTTGTAGTAGCTCTTTGAAACTTGACAAAAGAAAAAAGTTCTCAGTTTTGTCTCTATGGTTTGTTTCCTCTTCAAATAGCCCTAGGCACAGACTGGGGAAAAGCACATTCATTGAGAGGGGTTGCCAAGCTTCTAAGAAATAACGAGTTTCCGAAATACCAGCAAATATTTTTTCAACCAATCTTCATGATACGCGGTGGTAATGATCAGTACACAAATGCCACTTGGCTCACCAAATTATTGTTCTTCTAGGTTGAAGTGTTCGTTTATAGAAGCAGTTTTTATTTTAGGTTTCACTCTGTTCTTTCCCATATAGATAGATGAATTTGGAACTCTAAATCCAATATGGTTTGTAGTAGCTCTTTGAAAGTTAACAAAATAAAGGAGTTCTCAGTTTTGTCTCTATGGTTTGCTTCCTCTCCAAGTAGCCCTAGGCACAAACTGTAGAACAGCACTTTCATTGAAAGGGGTTGCCAAGCTTCTAAGAAATAACGAGTTTCCGAAATACCAGCAAATATTTTTTTCACCTAATCCTGATGATACTTGGTGGTAATGATCAGTACACAAATCACACTTGGCTCACCAAATTTTGTTCTTCTAGGTTGAAGCGTTCGTTTACAGTAGCAGTTTTTATTTTTAGGTTTCCCTCTGTTCTCTCCTATATAGATAGATGAATTTGGAACTCTAAAATCAACATGGTTTGTAGTAGCTCCCTGAAACTTGACAAAATAAAGGAGTTCTCAGTTTTGTCTCTATGGTTTGTTTCCTCTTCAAGTAGCCCTAGACACAGACTGTGGAAAAGCACTTTCATTGAAAGGGTTTGCCAAGCTTCCAAGAAATTACGGGTTTCCGAAATACCAGCAAATATTTTTTCACCCAATCTTGATGATACTTGGTGGTAATGACAAGTAAACAAATCCCACTTGGCTCACAAATTTTGCTCTTCTAGATTGAAGCGTTCATTTACAGTAGCAGTTTTTATATTTAGGTTTCTCTATGTTCTCTCCTATATAGATAGATGAATTTGGAACTCTAAATCCAACATGGTTTGTAGTAGCTCTTTGAAACTTGACAAAATAAAGGAGTTCTCAGTTTTGTTTCTATGATTTGTTTCTTCTTCAAGTAGCCCTAAGCAGAAACTGGGGAAAAGCACTTTCATTGAAAGGTTTTGCCAAGCTCACAAAAAATTACGGGTTGCCGAAATACCGGCAAATATTTTTTCACCCAATCTTGATGATACTTGGTGGTAATTACAAATACACAAATCCCACTAGGCTCACCAAATTTTTCTCTTCGAGTTTGAAGCGTTCGTTTACAAGTGCAGTTTTTATTTTTAGGTTTCCCGCTGTTCTCTCCTATATAGATAGATGAATTTGGAACTCTAAATCGAACATGGTTTGTAGTAGCTCTTTGAAACTTGACAAAATAAAAATGTTCTCAGTGTTGTCTCTATAGTTTGTTTCCTCTTCAAGTGGCCCTAAGCAGAGACTGTGGAAAAGCACTTTCATTAAAAGGGGTTGCCAAGCTATCAAAAAATTACGAGTTTTGAAATACCAGCAAATATTTTTGCACCCAATCTTGATGATACTTGGTGGTAATGATCAGTACACAAATCCCACTTGGCTCACCAAATTTTGTTCTTCGAGGTTGAAGCGTTCGTCTACAGTAGCGGTTTGTATATTTAGGTTGTTCTCTGTTCTCTCCTATATAGATAGATGAAATTGGAACTCTAAATCCACCACGGTTTGTAGTAGCTCTTTGAAACTTGACAAAATAAATTAGTTCTCTGTTTTGTCTCTATGGTTTGTTTCCTCTTCAAGTAGCCCTAGGCACAAACTGTGGAAAAGCACTTGCATTGAAAAGGGTTGCCAAGCTTCCAAGGAATAACGAGTTTCCGAAATACCAGAAAATATTTTTCACCCAATCTTGATAACACTTTGTGGTATGATATGTACACAAATCCCACTTGGCTCATCAAATTTTGTTCTTTCAGGTTGAAGCGTTCCTTTACAGTAGCCGTTTTTATTTTTAGGTTTCACATTGTTCTCTCCTATATAGATAGATGAATTTGGAACTCTAAATCCAACATGGTTTGTAGTAGCTCTTTGAAACTTCATAAAATAAAGGAGTTCTCAGTTTTGTCTCTTTGATTTGTTTCCTCTTCAAATAGCCCTAAGCGGAGACTGTGGAAAAGCACTTTCATTGAAAGGGGTTGCCAAACTTCCAAGAAATTACGAGTTTCCGAAATACCAGCAAATATTTTTTCACGTAATCTTGATGATTTTTGGTGGTAATTACAAGGACACAAATCCCACTTGGCTCACCAAATTTTGTTCTTCGAGGTTGAAGCGTTCGTTTACAGTAGCAGTTTTTATTTTTAGGTTTCCCTCTGTTCTCTCCTATATAGATAGATGAATTTGGAACTCTAAAATCAACATGGTTTGTAGTAGCTCCCTGAAACTTGACAAAATAAAGGAGTTCTCAGTTTTGTCTCTATGGTTTGTTTCCTCTTCAAGTAGCCCTAGACACAGACTGTGGAAAAGCACTTTCATTGAAAGGGTTTGCCAAGCTTCCAAGAAATTACGGGTTTCCGAAATACCAGCAAATATTTTTTCACCCAATCTTGATGATACTTGGTGGTAATGACAAGTAAACAAATCCCACTTGGCTCACAAATTTTTGCTCTTCTAGGTTGAAGCGTTCATTTACAGTAGCAGTTTTTATATTTAGGTTTCTCTATGTTCTCTCCTATATAGATAGATGAATTTGGAACTCTAAATCCAACATGGTTTGTAGTAGCTCTTTGAAATTGACAAAATAAAAAAGTTCTCAGTTTTGTCTCTATGGTTTGTTTCCTTTTCAAGTAGCCCTAGGCACAGACTGTGGAAAAGCACTTTCATTGAGAGTTGTTTTCAAGCTTCTAAGAAATAACGTGTTTCCAAAATACCAGCAAATATTTTTTCACCCAATCTTGATGATACTGGTGGTAATGATCAGTACACAAATTCAACTTGACTCACCAAAATTTCCTTCTTCTAGGTTGAAGCGTTCGTTTACAGTAGCAGTTTATAATTTTAGGTGTCCCTCTGTTCTCTCCTATATAGATAGATGAATTTGGAACTATAAATCCAACATGGTTTGTAGTAGCTCTTTGAAACTTGACAAAATAAAGGAGTTCTCAGTTTTGTCTCTATGATTTGTTTCCTCCTCAAGTATCTCTAAGCAGAAACTGTGGAAAAGCACTTTCATTAAAAGGGGTTGCCAAGCTTCCAAGAAATTATGAGTTTCCGAAATACCAGCAAATATTTTTTTACCCAATGTTGATGATACTTGGTGGTAATGATAAGTACACAAATCCCACTTGGCTCACCAAATTTTGTTCTTCTAGGTTGAAGCGTTCGTTTACAGTAGCTGTTTTTATTTTTAGGTTTCACTCTGTTCTCTCCTAGATATATAGATGAATTTAAAACACTAAATCCAACATGGTTTGTAGTAGCTCTTTGAAACGTGACAAAATAAAGGAGATCTCAGTTTTGTCTCTATGGTTTGCTTCCTCTTCAAGTAGCCCTAGGCACAGACTGTGGAAAAGCACTTTCATTGAGAGTTGTTTTCAAGCTTCTAAGAAATAACGTGTTTCCAAAATACCAGCAAATATTTTTTCACCCAATCTTGATGATACTGGTGGTAATGATCAGTACACAAATTCAACTTGACTCACCAAAATTGGTTCTTCTAAGTTGAAGCGTTCGTTTACAGTAGCAGTTTATAATTTTAGGTGTCCCTCTGTTCTCTCCTATATAGACAGATGAATTTGGAACAATAAATCCAACATGGTTTGTAGTAGCTCTTTGAAACTTGACAAAATAAAGGAGTTCTCAGTTTTGTCTCTATGATTTGTTTCCTCCTCAAGTATCTCTAAGCAGAGACTGTGGAAAAGCACTTTCATTAAAAGGGGTTGCCAAGCTTCCAAGAAATTACAAGTTTCCGAAATACCAGCAAACAGTTTTTCACCCAATCTTGATGATACTTGGTATTAATGACAAGTACACGAATCCCACTTGGCTCACCAAATTTTGTTCTTCCAGGTTGAAGCGTTCGTTTACAGTAGCAGTTTTTATTTTTAGGTTTCACTCAGTTCTCTCCTATATAGATAGATGAATTTGGAACTCTAAATCCAACATGGTTTGTTACTACCTCTTTGAAACTTCATAAAATAAAGGAGTTCTCAGTTTTGTCTCTATGGTTTGTTTCCTCTTCAAGTAGCCCTAGGCACGGACTGTGGAAAAGCACTTTCATTGGGAGGGTTTCCCAAGCTTCTAAGAAATAACGAGTTTCCGAAATACCAGCAAATATTTTTTCACCCAATCCTGATGATACTTGGTGTTAATGACAAGTACACAAATACCACTTGGCTCACCAAATTGTGTTCTTCTTGGTTGAAGAGTTCGTTTACAGTAGCAGTTTTTATTTTTAGGTTTCACTCTGTTCTCTTTATATACATAGATGAATTTGGAACTCTAATTCCAACATGGTTTGTAGTAGCTCTTTGAAACTTGACAAAAGAAAAAAGTTCTCAGTTTTGTCTCTATGTTTGTTTCCTCTTCAAATAGCCCTAGGCACAGACTGGGGAAAAGCACATTCATTGAGAGGGGTTGCCAAGCGTCTAAGAAATAACAAGTTTCTGAAATACCAACAAATATTTTTTCCCCCATTTCTTGATGATACTTTTGGTAAGGACAAGTACACAAATCCCACTTGGCTCACCAAATTTTTTCTTCTAGGTTGAAGCGTTCCTTACAGTAGCAGTTTATATTTTTAGGTTTCCTTCTGCTCTTCCTATATAGATAGCTGAATTTGGAACTCTAAATCCAACATGGTTTGTAGTAGCTCTTTGAAACTTTACAAAATAAGGAGTTCTCAGTTTTGTCTCTATGATTTGTTTCCTCTTCAAATAGCCCTAAGCAGAGACTGTGGAAAGCACTTTCATTGAAAGGGTTTGCCAAGCTCCCAAGAAATTACGGGTTGCCGAAATACCAGCAAATTTTTTTTCACCCAATCTTGATGATACTCGGTGGTAATGACAAGTACACAAATCCCAATTGGCTCACCAAATTTTGCTCTTCTAGGTTGAAACTTTTGTTTACAGTAGCAGTTTTTATTTTTAGGTTTCCCTCTGTTCTCTCCTATATAGATAGATGAATTTGGAACTCTAAATCCAACATGGTTTGTAGTAGCTCTTTGAAACTTGAAAAAAGAAAAAAGTTCTCAGTTTTGTCTCTATGGTTTGTTTCCTCTTCAAATAGCCCTAGGCAAAGACTGTGGAAAAGCACTTTCATTGAGAGGGGTGTTGAGGCTTCTAAGAAATAACGAGTTTCCGAAATAGCAGCAAATATTTTTTCACCCAATATTGATGATACTTGGTGGTAATGATCAGTACACAAATCCCACTTTGCTCACCAAATTTGTTCCTCTAGGTTTAAGCGATCGTCTACAGTAGAAGTTGTTATATTTAGGTTTCACTCTGTTCTCTCCCATATAGATAGATGAATTTGGAACTCTAAATCCACCACGGTTTGTAGTAGCTCTTTGAAACTTGACAAAATAAAGGAGTTCTCAGTTTTGTCTCTATGGTTTGTTTCCTCTTCAATAGACCTAGGCACAGACTGTGGAAAAGCACTTTCATTGAGAGGGGTTGCCAAGATTCTAAGAAATAACGAGTTTCCGAAATACCAGCAAATATTTTTTCACGTAATCTTGATGATTCTTGGTGGTAATTACAAGGACACAAATCCCACTTGGCTCACCAAATTTTGTTCTTCGAGGTTGAAGCGTTCGTTTACAGTAGCAGTTTTTATTTTTAGGTTTCCCTCTGTTCTCTCAAATATAGATAGATGAATTTGGAACTCTAAAATCAACATGGTTTGTAGTAGCTCCATGAAACTTGACAAAATAAAGGAGTTCTCAGTTTTGTCTCTATGGTTTGTTTTCTCTTCAAGTAGCCCTAGACACAGACTGTGGAAAAGCACTTTCATTGAAAGGGTTTGCCAAGCTTCCAAGAAATTACGGGTTTCCGAAATACCAGCAAATATTTTTTCACCCAATCTTGATGATACTTGGTGGTAATGACAAGTAAACAAATCCCACTTGGCTCACAAATTTTGCTCTTCTAGGTTGAACCGTTCATTTACAGTAGCAGTTTTTATATTTAGGTTTCTCTATGTTCTCTCCTATATAGATAGATGAATTTGGAACTCTAAATCCAACATGGTTTGTAGTAGCTCTTTGAAACTTGACAAAATAAAAAAGTTCTCAGTTTTGTCTCTATGGTTTGTTTCCTCTTCAAGTAGCCCTAGGCACGGACTGTGGAAAAGCACTTTCATTGAGAGTTGTTTTCAAGCTTCTAAGAAATAACGAGTTTCCAAAATACCAGCAAATATTTTTTCACCCAATCTTGATGATACTGGTGGTAATGATCAGTACACAAATTCAACTTGACTCACCAAAATTTCCTTCTTCTAGGTTGAAGCGTTCGTTTACAGTAGCAGTTTATAATTTTAGGTGTCCCTCTGTTCTCTCCTATATAGATAGATGAATTTGGAACTATAAATCCAACATGGTTTGTAGTAGCTCTTTGAAACTTGACAAAATAAAGGAGTTCTCAGTTTTGTCTCTATGATTTGTTTCCTCCTCAAGTATCTCTAAGCAGAGACTGTGGAAAAGCACTTTCATTAAAAGGGGTTGCCAAGCTTCCAAGAAATTATGAGTTTCGGAAATACCAGCAAATATTTTTTCACCAAATGTTGATGATACTTGGTGGTAATGATAAGTACACAAATCCCACTTGGCTCACCAAAATTTGTTCTTCTAGGTTGAAGCGTTCGTTTACAGTAGCTGTTTTTATTTTTAGGTTTCACTCTGTTCTCTCCTAGATATATAGATGAATTTAAAACACTAAATCCAACATGGTTTGTAGTAGCTCTTTGAAACGTGACAAAATAAAGGAGATCTCAGTTTTGTCTCTATGGTTTGTTTCCTCTTCAAGTAGCCCTAGGCACAGACTGTGGAAAAGCACTTTCATTGAGAGTTGTTTTCAAGCTTCTAAGAAATAACGAGTTTCCAAAATACCAGCAAATATTTTTTCACCCAATCTTGATGATACTGGTGGTAATGATCAGAACACAAATTCAACTTGACTCACCAAAATTGGTTCTTCTAGGTTGAAGCGTTCGTTTACAGTAGCAGTTTATAATTTTAGGTGTCCCTCTGTTCTCTCCTATATAGACAGATGAATTTGGAACTATAAATCCAACATGGCTTGTAGTATCTCTTTGAAACTTGACAAAATAAAGGAGTTCTCAGTTTTGTCTCTGTGATTTGTTTCCTCCTCAAGTATCTCTAAGCAGAGACTGTGGAAAAGCACTTTCATTAAAAGGGGTTGCCAAGCTTCCAAGAAATTACAAGTTTCCGAAATACCAGCAAACAGTTTTTCACCCAATCTTGATGATACTTGGTATTAATGACAAGTACACAAATCCCACTTGGCTCACCAAATTTTGTTCTTTGAGGTTGAAGCGTTCATTTACAGTAGCAGTTTTTATTTTTAGGTTTCACTCAGTTCTCTCCTATATAGATAGATGAATTTGGAACTCTAAATCCAACATGGTTTGTACTACCTCTTTGAAACTTCATAAAATAAAGGAGTTCTCAGTTTTGTCTCTATGGTTTGTTTCCTCTTCAAGTAGCCCTAGGCACGGACTGTGGAAAAGCACTATCATTGGGAGGGTTTCCCAAGCTTCTAAGAAATAACGAGTTTCCGAAATACCAGCAAATATTTTTTCACCCAATCCTGATGATACTTGGTGTTAATGACAAGTACACAAATACCACTTGGCTCACCAAATTGTGTTCTTCTTGGTTGAAGAGTTCGTTTACAGTAGCAGTTTTTATTTTTAGGTTTCACTCTGTTCTCTTTATATAGATAGATGAATTTGGAACTCTAATTCCAACATGGTTTGTAGTAGCTTTTTGAAACTTGACAAAAGAAAAAAGTCCTCAGTTTTGTCTCTATGGTTTGTTTCCTCTTCAAATAGCCCTAGGCACAGACTGGGGAAAAGCACATTCATTGAGAGGGGTTGCCAAGCGTCTAAGAAATAACAAGTTTCTGAAATACCAACAAATATTTTTTCACCCATTCTTGATGATACTTTTTGGTAAGGACAAGTACACAAATCCCACTTGGCTCACCAAATTTTGTTCTTCTAGGTTGAAGCGTTCCTTACAGTAGCAGTTTATATTTTTAGGTTTCCTTCTGCTCTCTCCTATATAGATAGCTGAATTTGGAACTCTAAATCCAACATGGTTTGTAGTAGCTCTTTGAAACTTTACAAAATAAAGGAGTTCTCAGTTTTGTCTCTATGATTTGTTTCCTCTTCAAGTAGCCCTAAGCAGAGACTGTGGAAAAGCACTTTCATTGAAAGGGTTTGCCAAGCTCCCAAGAAATTACGGGTTGCCGAAATACCAGCAAATATTTTTTCACCCAATCTTGATGATACTCGGTGGTAATGACAAGTACACAAATCCCAATTGGCTCACCAAATTTTGCTCTTCTAGGTTGAAACTTTTGTTTACAGTAGCAGTTTTTATTTTTAGGTTTCCCTCTGTTCTCTCCTATATAGATAGATGAATTTGGAACTCTAAATCCAACATGGTTTGTAGTAGCTCTTTGAAACTTGACAAAAGAAAAAAGTTCTCAGTTTTGTCTCTATGGTTTGTTTCATCTTCAAATAGCCCTAGGCACAGACTGGGGAAAAGCACATTCATTGAGAGGGGTTGCCAAGCTTCTAAGAAATAACAAGTTTGCAAAAAACCAGCAAATATTTTTTCACCCAATCTTCATGATACGCGGTGGTAAGGATCAGTACACAAATGCCACTTGGCTCCCCAAATTGTGTTCTTCTAGGTTGAAGCGTTCGTTTATAGAAGCAGTTTTTATTTTTAGGTTTCACTCTGTTCTTTCCCAAATAGATAGATGAATTTGGAACTCTAAATCCAATATGGTTTGTAGTAGCTCTTTGAAACTTAACAAAATAAAGGAGTTCTCAGTTTTGTCTCTATGGTTTGTTTCCTCTCCAAGTAGCCCTAGGCACAAACTGTAGAACAGCACTTTCATTGAAAGGGGTTGCCAAGCTTCTAAGAAATAACGACTTTCCGAAATACCAGCAAATATTTTTTCACCCAATCTTGATGATACTTGGTAGTAAAGATCAGTACACAAATCACACTTGGCTCAACAAATTTTGTTCTTCTAGGTTGAAGCGTTCGTTTACAGTAGCAGTTTTTATTATTAGGTTTCCCTCTGTTCGCTCCTATATAGATAGATGAATTTGGAACTCTAAATCCAACATGCTTTGTAGTAGCTCTTTGAGACTTGACAAAATAAAGGAGTTCTCAGTTTTGTCTGTATGATTTGTTTCTTCTTCAAGTAGCCCTAAGCAGAAACTGGGGAAAAGCACTTTCATTGAAAGGTTTTGCCAAGCTCACAAAAAATACGGGTTGCCGAAATACCGGCAAATATTTTTTCACCCAATCTTGATGATACTTGGTGGTAATTACAAATACACAAATCCCACTTGGCTCACCAAATGTTTCTCTTCGAGTTTGAAGCGTTCGTTTACAAGTGCAGTTTTTATTTTTAGGTTTCCCGCTGTTCTCTCCTATATAGATAGATGAATTTGGAACTCTAAATCCAACATGGTTTGTAGTAGCTCTTTGAAACTTGACAAAATAAAAATGTTCTCAGTGTTGTCTCTATGGTTTGTTTCCTCTTCAAGTGGCCCTAAGCAGAGACTGTGGAAAAGCACTTTCATTAAAAGGGGTTGCCAAGCTATCAAAAAATTACGAGTTTTGAAATACCAGCAAATATTTTTTCACCCAATCTTGATGATACTTGGTGGTAATGATACGTACACAAATCCCACTTGGCTCACCAAATTTTGTTCTTCTAGGTTGAAGCGTTCGTTTACAGTAGCTCTTTTTATTTTTAGGTTTCACTCTGTTCTCTCCTAGATATATAGATGAATTTAAAACACTAAATCCAACATGGTTTGTAGTAGCTCTTTGAAACTTGACAAAATAAAGGAGTTCTCAGTTTTGTCTCTATGGTTTGTTTCCTCTTCAATAGACCTAGGCACAGACTGTGGAAAAGCACTTTCATTGAGAGGGGTTGCCAAGATTCTAAGAAATAACGAGTTTTCGAAATACCAGCAAATATTTTTTTACCCAATCTTGATGATACTTGGTGGTAATGATCAGTACACAAATCCCACTTGGCTCACCAAATTTTGTTCTTCTAGGTTGAAGCGTTCGTCTACAGTAGCAGTTTCTATATTTAGGTTGTTCTCTGTTCTCTCCTATATAGATAGATGAATTTGGAACTCTAAATCCACCACGGTTTGTAGTAGCTCTTTGAAACTTGACAAAATAAAGGAGTTCTCAGTTTTGTCTCTATGGTTTGTTTCCTCTTCAATAGACCTAGGCACAGACTGTGGAAAAGCACTTTCATTGAGAGGGGTTGCCAAGATTCTAAGAAATAACGAGTTTCCGAAATACCAGCAAATATTTTTTTACCCAATCTTGATGATACTTGGTGGTAATGATCAGTACACAAATCCCACTTGGCTCACCAAATTTTGTTCTTCTAGGTTGAAGCGTTCGTCTACAGTAGCAGTTTCTATATTTAGGTTGTTCTCTGTTCTCTCCTATATAGATAGATGAATTTGGAACTCTAAATCCACCACGGTTTGTAGTAGCTCTTTGAAACTTGACAAAATAAATTAGTTCTCTGTTTTGTCTCTATGGTTTGTTTCCTCTTCAAGTAGCCCTAGGCACAAACTGTGGAAAAGCACTTGCATTGAAAAGGGTTGCCAAGCTTCCAAGGAATAACGAGTTTCCGAAATACCAGAAAATATTTTTTCACCCTATCTTGATAACACTTTGTGGTATGATATGTACACAAATCCCACTTGGCTCATCAAATTTTGTTCTTTCAGGTTGAAGCGTTCGTTTACAGTAGCCGTTTTTATTTTTAGGTTTCACTTTGTTCTCTCCTATATAGATAGATGAATTTGGAACTCTAAATCCAACATGGTTTGTAGTAGCTCTTTGAAACTTCATAAAATAAAGGAGTTCTCAGTTTTGTCTCTTTGATTTGTTTCCTCTTCAAATAGCCCTAAGCGGAGACTGTGGAAAAGCACTTTCATTGAAAGGGGTTGCCAAGCTTCTAAGAAATAACGAGTTTCCGAAATACCAGCAAATATTTTTTCACCCAATCTTGATGATACTTGGTGGTAATGATCAGTACACAAATCCCACTTGGCTCACCAAATTTTGTTATTCTAGGTTGAAGCGTTCGTTTACAGTAGCAGTTTTTATTTTTAGGTTTCCCTCTGTTCGCTCCTATATAGATAGATGAATTTGGAACTCTAAATCCAACATGGTTTGTAGTAGCTCTTTGAAACTTGACAAAATAAAGGAGTTCTCAGTTTTGTCTCTATGATTTGTTTCTTCTTCAAGTAGCCCTAAGCAGAAACTGGGGAAAAGCACTTTCATTGAAAGGTTTTGCCAAGCTCACAAAAAATTACGGGTTGCCGAAATACCGGCAAATATTTTTTCACCCAATCTTGATGATACTTGGTGGTAATTACAAATACACAAATCCCACTTGGCTCACCAAATGTTTCTCTTCGAGTTTGAAGCGTTCGTTTACAAGTGCAGTTTTTATTTTTAGGTTTCCCGCTGTTCTCTCCTATATAGATAGATGAATTTGGAACTCTAAATCCAACATGGTTTGTAGTAGCTCTTTGAAACTTGACAAAATAAAAATGTTCTCAGTGTTGTCTCTATGGTTTGTTTCCTCTTCAAGTGGCCCTAAGCAGAGACTGTGGAAAAGCACTTTCATTAAAAGGGGTTGCCAAGCTATCAAAAAATTACGAGTTTTGAAATACCAGCAAATATTTTTTCACCCAATCTTGATGATACTTGGTGGTAATGATACGTACACAAATCCCACTTGGCTCACCAAATTTTGTTCTTCTAGGTTGAAGCGTTCGTTTACAGTAGCTGTTTTTATTTTTAGGTTTCACTCTGTTCTCTCCTAGATATATAGATGAATTTAAAACACTAAATCCAACATGGTTTGTGGTAGCTCTTTGAAACGTGACAAAATAAAGGAGATCTTAGTTTTTTCTCTATGGTTTGTTTCCTCTTCAAGTAGCCCTAGGCACAGACTGTGGAAAAGCACTTTCATTGAGAGGGGTGTTGAGGCTTCTAAGAAATAACGAGTTTCCGAAATAGCAGCAAATATTTTTTCACCCAATATTGATGATACTTGGTGGTAATGATCAGTACACAAATCCCACCTTGTTCACCAAATTTTGTTCCTCTAGGTTTAAGCGTTCGTCTACAGTAGAAGTTGTTATATTTAGGTTTCACTCGGTTCTCTCCTATATAGATAGATGAATTTGGAACTCTAAATCCACCACGGTTTGTAGTAGCTCTTTGAAACTTGACAAAATAAAGGAGTTCTCAGTTTTGTCTCTATGGTGTGTTTCCTCTTCAATAGACCTAGGCACAGACTGTGGAAAAGCACTTTCATTGAGAGGGGTTGCCAAGATTCTAAGAAATAACGAGTTTCCGAAATACCAGCAAATATTTTTTTACCCAATCTTGATGATACTTGGTGGTAATGATCAGTACACAAATCCCACTTGGCTCACCAAATTTTGTTCTTCTAGGTTGAAGCGTTCGTCTACAGTAGCAGTTTGTATATTTAGGTTGTTCTCTGTTCTCTCCTATATAGATAGATGAATTTGGAACTCTAAATCCACCACGGTTTGTAGTAGCTCTTTGAAACTTGACAAAATAAATTAGTTCTCTGTTTTGTCTCTATGGTTTGTTTCCTCTTCAAGTAGCCCTAGGCACAAACTGTGGAAAAGCACTTGCATTGAAAAGGGTTGCCAAGCTTCCAAGGAATAACGAGTTTCCGAAATACCAGAAAATATTTTTTCACCCTATCTTGATAACACTTTGTGGTATGATATGTACACAAATCCCACTTGGCTCATCAAATTTTGTTCTTTCAGGTTGAAGCGTTCGTTTACAGTAGCCGTTTTTATTTTTAGGATTCACTTTGTTCTCTCCTATATAGATAGATGAATTTGGAACGCTAAATCCAACATGGTTTGTAGTAGCTTTTTGAAACTTCATAAAATAAAGGAGTTCTCAGTTTTGTCTCTTTTATTTGTTTCCTCTTCAAATAGCCCTAAGCGGAGACTGTGGAAAAGCACTTTCATTGAAAGGGGTTGCCAAACTTCCAAGAAATTACGAGTTTCCGAAATACCAGCAAATATTTTTTCACGTAATCTTGATGATTCTTGGTGGTAATTACAAGGACACAAATCCCACTTGGCTCACCAAATTTTGTTCTTCGAGGTTGAAGCGTTCCTTTACAGTAGCAGTTTTTATTTTTAGGTTTCCCTCTGTTCTCTCCTATATAGATAGATGAATTTGGAACTCTAAAATCAACATGGTTTGTAGTAGCTCCCTGAAACTTGACAAAATAAAGGAGTTCTCAGTTTTGTCTCTATGGTTTGTTTCCTCTTCAAGTAGCCCTAGACACAGACTGTGGAAAAGCACTTTCATTGAAAGGGTTTGCCAAGCTTCCAAGAAATTACGGGTTTCCGAAATACCAGCAAATATTTTTTCACCCAATCTTGATGATACTTGGTGGTAATGACAAGTAAACAAATCCCACTTGGCTCACAAATTTTGCTCTTCTAGGTTGAAGCGTTCATTTACAGTAGCAGTTTTTATATTTAGGTTTCTCTATGTTCTCTCCTATATAGATAGATAAATTTGGAACACTAAATCCAACATGGTTTGTAGTAGCTCTTTGAAACTTGACAAAATAAAAAAGTTCTCAGTTTTGTCTCTATGGTTTGTTTCGTCTTCAAGTAGCCCTAGGCACAGACTGTGGAAAAGCACTTTCATTGAGAGTTGTTTTCAAGCTTCTAAGAAATAACGAGTTTCCAAAATACCAGCAAATATTTTTTCACCCAATCTTGATGATACTGGTGGTAATGATCAGTACACAAATTCAACTTGACTCACCAAAATTTCCTTCTTCTAGGTTGAAGCGTTCGTTTACAGTAGCAGTTTATAATTTTAGGTGTCCCTATGTTCTCTCCTATATAGATAGATGAATTTGGAACTATAAATCCAACATGGTTTGTAGTAGCTCTTTGAAACTTGACAAAATAAAGGAGTTCTCAGTTTTGTCTCTATGATTTGTTTCCTCCTCAAGTATCCCTAAGCAGAGACTGTGGAAAAGCACTTTCATTAAAAGGGGTTGCCAAGCTTCCAAGAAATTACAAGTTTCCGAAATACCAGCAAACAGTTTTTCACCCAATCTTGATGATAATTGGTATTAATGACAAGTACACAAATCCCACTTGGCTCACCAAATTTTGTTCTTCGAGGTTGAAGCATTCGTTTACAGTAGCCGTTTTTATTTTTAGGATTCACTTTGTTCTCTCCTATATAGATAGATGAATTTGGAACTCTAAATCCAACATGGTTTGTAGTAGCTTTTTGAAACTTCATAAAATAAAGGAGTTTTCAGTTTTGTCTCTTTGATTTGTTTCCTCTTCAAATAGCCCTAAGCGGACACTGTGGAAAAGCACTTTCATTGAAAGGGGTTGCCAAACTTCCAAGAAATTACGAGTTTCCGAAATACCAGCAAATATTTTTTCACGTAATCTTGATGATTCTTGGTGGTAATTACAAGGACACAAATCCCACTTGGCTCACCAAATTTTGTTCTTCGAGGTTGAAGCGTTCGTTTACAGTAGCAGTTTTTATTTTTAGGTTTCCCTCTGTTCTCTCCTATATAGATAGATGAATTTGGAACTCTAAAATCGACATGGTTTGTAGTAGCTCCCTGAAACTTGACAAAATAAAGGAGTTCTCAGTTTTGTCTCTATGGTTTGTTTCCTCTTCAAGTAGCCCTAGACACAGACTGTGGAAAAGCACTTTCATTGAAAGGGTTTGCCAAGCTTCCAAGAAATTACGGGTTTCCGAAATACCAGCAAATATTTTTTCACCCAATCCTGATGATACTTTGTGGTAATGATCAGTGCACAAATACCACTTGGCTCACCAAATTGTGTTCTTCTAGTTTGAAGAGTTCGTTTACAGTAGCAGTTTATATTTTTAGGTTTCACTCTGTTCTCTTTATATAGATAGATGAATTTGGAACTCTAAATCCAACATGGTTTGTGGTAGCTCTTTGAAACTTGATAAAATGAAGGAGTTCTCAGTTTTGTCCTATGTTTTGTTTCCTCTTCAAGTAGCCCTAGGCACAGACTGTGCAAAAGCACTTTCATTGAGAGGTGTTGCCAGGCTTCTAAGAAATAACGAGTTTCTGAAATACCAGCAAATATTTTTTCACCCAATCTTGATGATACTTGGTGGTAATGACCAGTACACAAATCCCAATGGGCTCACCAAATTTTGTTCTTCTACGTTGAAGCGTTCGTTTACAGTAGCAGTTTTTATTTTAGGTTTCCCACTGTTCTCTCCTATAGAGATAGATGAATTTGGAACTCTAAATACAACATGGTTTGTAGTAGCTCTTTGAAACTTGACAAAATAAAAAAGTTCTCAGTTTTGTCTCTATGGTTTGTTTCCTCTTCAAATAGCCCTAGGCACAGACTGTGCAAAAGCACTTTCATTGAGAGGGGTTGCCAGGCTTCTAAGAAATAACGAGTTTCCGAAATACCAGCAAATATTTTTTCACCCAATCTTGATGACACTTGGTGGTAATGACAAGTACACAAATCCCACATGGCTCACCAAATTTGGTTCTTCTAGGTTGAAGCGTTCGTTTACAGTAGCAGTTTATATTTTTAGGTTTCCCTCTGTTCTCTCCTATATAGATAGATGAATTTGGACCTCTAAATCCAACATTGTTTGTAGTAGCTCTTTGAAACTTGACAAAATAAAGGAGTTCTCAGTTTTGTCTCTATGATTTTTTTCCTCTATATGTAGCCCTAAGCAGAGACTGTGGAAAAGCACTTTCATTAAAAAAATTTGCCAAGCTCCCAAGAAATTACGGGTTTGCGAAATACCAGCAAATATTTTTTCAACCAATCTTGATGATACTTAGTGGTAATGACAAGTACACAAATCCCACTTGGCTCACCAAATTTTGCTCTTCTAGATTGAAGTGTTCGTTTACAGTAGCAGTTTTTATTTTTAGGTTTCCCTCTAATCTCTCCTATATAGATAGATGAATCTGGAACTCTAAATCCAACATGGTTTGTAGTAGCTCTTTGAAACTTGACGAAATAAAAAAGTTCTCAGTTTTGTCTCTATGGTTTGTTTCCTCTTCAAATGGCCCTAGGCACAGACTGGGGAAAATCTCATTCATTGAGAGGGTTTGCCAAGCTTCTAAGAAATAATGAGTTTCCGAAATAGCAAAAATATTTTTTCACCCAATATTGATGATACGTGGTGGTAATGATCAGTACACAAATGCCACTTGGCTCACCAAATTGTGTTCTTCTAGGTGGAAGCGTTCGTTTACAGTAGCAGTTTTTATTTATAGGTTTCACTCTGTTCTCTCCCATATAGATAGATGAATTTGGAACTCTAAATCAAACATGGTTTGTAGTAGGTCTTTGAAACTTGACAAAATAAAGGAGTTCTCTGTTTTGTCTCTATGGTTTGTTTCCTCTTCAAGTAGCCCTAGGCACAAACTGTAGAAAAGAACTTCCAGTGAAAGGGGTTGCCAAGCCTCTAAGAAATAACGAGTTTCCGAAATACCAGCAAATATTTTTTCACCCAGTCTTGATGATACGTGATTGTAATGATCAGTACACAAATCCCACTTGGCTCACCAAATTGTGTTCTTCTTGGTTGAAGAGTTCGTTTACAGTAGCAGTTTATATTTTTAGATTTCCCTCTGTTCTCTCCTATATAGATAGATGAATTTGGAACTCTAAATGTAACATGGTTTGTAGTAGCTCTTTGAAACTTGAAAAAATAAAGGAGTTCTCTGTTTTGTCTTTATGATTTGTTTCCTCTTCAAGTAGCGCTAAGCAGAGACTGTGGAAAAGCACTTTCATTGAAAGGGTTAGCAAAGCTCCCAAGAAATTACGGTTTTTTCGAAATACCAGCTTATATTTTTTCACCCAAACTTGATGATACTTGGTGGTAATAACAAGTACACAAATCCCAATTGGCTCACCAAATTTTGTTCTTCTAGTTTGAAGCGTTCGTTTACAGTAGCAGTTTTTATTTTTAGGTTTCCCACTGTTCTCTCCTATAGAGATAGATGAATTTGGAACTCTAAATCCAACATGGTTTGTAGTAGCTCTTTGAAACTTGACAAAATAAAAAGTTCTCAGTTTTGTCTCTATGGTTTGTTTCCTCTTCAAATAGCCCTAGGCACAGACTGGGGAAAAGCACATTCATTCAGAGGGGTTGCCAAGCTTCTAAGAAGTAACGAGTTTCCGAAATACCAGCAAATATTTTTTCACCCAATCTTGATAATACGTGGTGGTAATGATCAGTACACAAATGCCACTTGGCTCACCAAATTGTGTTCTTCTATGTTGAAGCGTTCGTTTACAGTAGCAGTTTTTATTTTTAGGTTTTACTCTGTTCTCTCCCATATAGTTAGATGAATTTGGAACTCTAAATCCAACATGGTTTGTAGTAGCTCTTTGAAACTTGACAAAATAAAGGAGTTCTCAGTTTTGTCTCTATGGTTTGTTTCCTCTCCAAGTAGCCCTAGGCACAAACTGTAGAACAGCACTTTCATTGAAAAGGGTTGCCAAGCTTCTAAGAAGTAACGAGTTTCCGAAATACCAGCAAATAT
This sequence comes from Callospermophilus lateralis, assembly GCF_048772815.1. NCBI lineage: Eukaryota > Metazoa > Chordata > Mammalia > Rodentia > Sciuridae > Callospermophilus > Callospermophilus lateralis. Next base: position 18,816 of record NW_027514158.1, on the reverse strand, counting down.
TTTTTCACCCAATCTTGATTATACTTGTTGGTAATGATCAGTACACAAATCACACTTGGCTCACCAATTTTGTTCTTCTAGGTTGAAGCGTTCGTTTACAGTAGCAGTTTTTATTTTTAGGTTTCCCTCTGTTCGCTCCTATATAGATAGATGAATTTGGAACTCTAAATCCAACATGGTTTGTAGTAGCTCTTTGAAACTTGACAAAATAAAGGAGTTCTCAGTTTTGTCCTATGTTTTGTTTCCTCTTCAAGTAGCCCTAGGCACAGACTTTGCAAAAGCACTTTCATTGAGAGGGGTTGCCAGGCTTCTAAGAAATAACGAGTTTCCGAAATACCAGCAAATATTTTTTCACCCAATCTTGATGATACTTGGTGGTAATGACAAGTACACAAATCCCACTTGGCTCACCAAATTTGGTTCTTCTAGGTTGAAGCGTTCGTTTACAGTAGCAGTTTATATTTTTAGGTTTCCCTCTAATCTCTCCTATATAGATAGATGAATATGGAACTCTAAATCCAACATTGTTTGTAGTAGCTCTTTGAAACTTGACAAAATAAAGGAGTTCTCAGTTTTGTCTCTATGATTTGTTTCCTCTTCATGTAGCCCTAAGCAGAGACTGTGGAAAAGCACTTTCATTAAAAAAATTTGCCAAGCTCCCAAGAAATTACGGGTTTGCGAAATACCAGCAAATATTTTTTCACCCAATCTTGATGATACTTAGTGGTAATGACAAGTACACAAATCCCACTTGGCTCACCAAATTTTGCTCTTCTAGATTGAAGCGTTCGTTTACAGTAGCAGTTTTTATTTTTAGGTTTCCCTCTAATCTCTCCTATATAGATAGATGAATATGGAACTCTAAATCCAACATGGTTTGTAGTAGCTCTTTGAAACTTGACGAAATAAAAAAGTTCTCAGTTTTGTCTCTATGGTTTGTTTCCTCTTCAAATGGCCCTAGGCACAGACTGGGGAAAAGCACATTCATTGAGAGGGGTTGCCAAGCTTCTAAGAAATAACGAGTTTCCGAAATAGCAAAAATATTTTTTCACCCAATATTGATGATACGTGGTGGTAATGATCAGTACACAAATGCCACTTGGCTCACCAAATTGTGTTCTTCTAGGCGGAAGCGTTCGTTTACAGTAGCAGTTTTTATTTATAGGTTTCACTCTGTTCTCTCCCATATAGATAGATGAATTTGGAACTCTAAATCCAACATGGTTTGTAGTAGGTCTTTGAAACTTGACAAAATAAAGGAGTTATCAGTTTTGTCTCTATGGTTTGTTTCCTCTTCAAGTAGCCCTAGGCACAAACTGTAGAAAAGAACTTCCAGTGAAAGGGGTTGCCAAGCATCTAAGAAATAACGAGTTTCCGAAATACCAGCAAATATTTTTTCACCCAATCTTGATGATACTTGGTGGTAATGATCTGTACACAAATCCCTCTTGACTTACTAAATTTTGTTCTTCTAGGTAGAAGCGTTAGTTTACAGTAGCAGTTTATTTTTTAGGTTTCCCTCTGTTCTCTCCTATATAGATAGATGAATTTGGAACTCTAAATCCAACATGGTTTGTAGGTGCTCTCTGAAACTTGACAAAATAAAGGAGTTCTCAGTTTATTCTCTATGGATTCTTTCCCCTTCAAGTAGCCCTAGGCACAGACTGTGGAAAAGCACTTTCATTGAGAGGGGTTGCCAAGCTTCTAAGAAATAACGAGTTTTAGAAATACCAGCAAATATTTTTTCGCCCAGTCTTGATGATACGTCGTTGTAATGATCAGTACACAAATCCCACTTGGCTCTCCAAATTGTGTTCTTCTTGGTTGAAGAGTTCGTTTACAGTAGCAGTTTATATATTTAGATTTCCCTCTGTTCTCTCCTATATAGATAGATGAATTTGGAACTCTAAATCCAACATGGTTTGTAGTAGCTCTATGAAACTTGACAAAATAAAGGGGTTCTCTGTTTTGTCTTTATGATTTGTTTCCTCTTCAAGTAGCGCTAAGCAGAGACTGTGGAAAAGCACTTTCATTGAAAGGGTTAGCAAAGCTCCCAAGAAATTACGGGTTTTTCGAAATACCAGCTTATATTTTTTCACCCAATCTTGATGATACTTGATGGTAATGACAAGTACACAAATCCCAATTCGCTCACCAAATTTTGTTCTTCTAGCTTGAAGCGTTAGTTTACAGTAGCGGTTTTTATTTTTAGGTTTCCCACTGTTCTCTCCTATAGAGATAGATGAATTTGGAACTCTAAATCCAACATGGTTTGTAGTAGCTCTTTGAAACTTGACAAAATAAAAAAGTTCTCAGTTTTGTCTCTATGGTTTGTTTCCTCTTCAAATAGCCCTAGGCACAGACTGGGGAAAAGCACATTCATTCAGAGGGGTTGCCAAGCTTCTAAGAAATAACGAGTTTCCGAAATACCAGCAAATATTTTTTCACCCAATCTTGATGATACGTGGTGGTAATGATCAGTACACAAATGCCACTTGGCTCACCAAATTGTGTTCTTCTATGTTGAAGCGTTCGTTTACAGTAGCAGTTTTTATTTTTAGGTTTTACTCTGTTCTCTCCCATATAAATAGATGAATTTGGAACTCTAAATCCAACATGGTTTGTAGTAGCTCTTTGAAACTTGACAAAATAAAGGAGTTCTCAGTTTTGTCTCTATGGTTTGTTTCCTCTCCAAGTAGCCCTAGGCACAAACTGTAGAACAGCACTTTCATTGAAAGGGGTTGCCAAGCTTCTAAGAATTAACGAGTTTCCGAAATACCAGCAAATATTTTTTCAACCAATCTTGATTATACTTGGTGGTAATGATCAGTACACAAATCACACTTGGCTCACCAATTTTGTTCTTCTAGGTTGAAGCGTTCTTTTACAGTAGCAGTTTTTATTTTTAGGTTTCCCTCTGTTCGCTCCTATATAGATAGATGAATTTGGAACTCTAAATCCAACATGGTTTGTAGTAGCTCTTTGAAACTTGACAAAATAAAGGAGTTCTCAGTTTTGTCTCTATGATTTGTTTCTTCTTCAAGTAGCCCTAAGCAGAAACTGGGGAAAAGCACTTTCATTGAAAGGTTTTGCAAAGCTCCCCAAAAATTACGGGTTGCCGAAATACCGGCAAATATTTTTTCACCCAATCTTGATGATACTTGGTGGTAATTACAAATACACAAATCCCACTTGGCTCACCAAATTTTTCTCTTCGAGTTTGAAGCGTTCGTTTACAAGTGCAGTTTTCATTTTTAGGTTTCCCTCTGTTCTCTCCTATATAGATAGATGAATTTGGAACTCTAAATCCAACATGGTTTGTAGTAGCTCTTTGAAACTTGACAAAATAAAGGAGTTCTCAGATTTGTCTCTATGATTTGTTTCCTCCTCAAGTATCCCTAAGCAGAGACTGTGGAAAAGCACTTTCATTGAAAGGGGTTGCCAAGCTTCCAAGAAATTACAAGTTTCCGAAATATCAGCAGACAGTTTTTCACCGAATCTTGATGATACTTGGTGTTAATGACAAGTACACAAATCCCACTTGACTCACCGAATTTTGTTCTTCGAGGTTGAAGCGTTCGTTTACAGTAGCAGTTTTTATTTTTAGGTTTCACTCAGTTCTCTCCTATATAGATAGATGAATTTGGAACTCTAAATCCAACGTGGTTTGTAGTACCTCTTTGAAACTTCATAAAATAAAGGAGACCTCAGTTTTGTCTCTATGATTAGTTTCCTCTTCAAGTAGCCCTAGGCACAGACTGTGGAAAAGCACTTTCATTGAGAGGGTTTCCCAGGCTTCTAAGGAATAACGAGTTTCCAAAATACCAACAAATATTTTTTCACCCAATGTTGATGATACGTTTTGGTAATGATCAGTACACAAGTGCCACTTGGCTCACCAAATTTTGTTCTTCTAGGTTGAAGCGTTCGTTTACAGTAGCTGTTTTTATTTTTTGGTTTCACTCTGTTCTCTTCTATATAGATAGATAAATTTGGAACTCTAAATGCAACATGGTTTGTAGTAGCTCTTTGAAACTTGACAAAATAAATTAGTTCTCAGTTTTGTCTCTATGATTTGTTCCTCCTCAAGTATCCCTAAGCAGAGACTGTGGAAAAGCATTTTCATTGAAAGGGGTTGCCAAACTTCCATGAAATTACGAGTTTCCGAAATACCAGCAAATATTTTTTCACCCAATTTGATGATACTTGGTGGTATTGATCAGTACAACAATCCCACTTGACTCACCAAATTTTGTTCTTCTATGTTGAACCATTCGTCGACAGTAGCAGTTTTTATATTTAATTTTCACTCTGTTCTCTTCTATATAGATAGATGAATTTGGCACTCTAAATCCAACATGGTTTGTAGTAGCTCTTTGAAACTTGACAAAAAAAGTAGTTCTCAGTTTTGTCTCTATGATTTGTTTCCTCTTTAAGTAGCCCTAAGTGATACTGTGGAAAAGCCCTTTCATTGAAAGGAGTTGCCATGCTTCCAAGAAATTATGAGTTTACGAAATACCAGCAAATATTTTTTCACTCAATCTTGACGATACCTGGTGGTAATGACAAGTACACAAATCCCGCTTGGCTTACCAAATTTTGTTCTTCTAGGTTAAAGCGTTCGTTTACTGTAGAAGTTTTATTTTTAGGTTTCACTTTGTTCTCTAATATATAGATAGATGAATTTGAAACTATAAATCCAACATGGTTTGTAGTAGCTCTTTGAAACTTGACAAAATAAACGAGTTCTCACTTTTGTCTCTATGGTTTGTTTCCTCTTAAAGTAGCCCTAGGCACAGACTGGGGAAAAGCACTTGCATTGAGAGGGTTTGCCAAACTTCTAAGAAATAACGAGTTTCCGAAATACCAGCAAATATTTTTTCACCCAATCTTGATGATACTTGGGGGTAATGGTCAGTACAAAAATACCACTTGGCTCACCAAATTGTGTTCTTCTAGGTTTAAGTGTTCGTCTACAGTAGTAGTTTTTATATTTAGGTTTTACTCTGTTCTCTCTTATGTTGATAATTGAATTTGGAACTCTAAATCCCACATGGTTTGTAGTAGCTCTTTGAAACTAGACAAAATAAAGGAGATCTCAGTTTTGTCTCTATGGTTTGTTTCCTCTTCAAGTAGCCCTAGGTACAGACTGTGGAAAAGCACTTTCATTGAGAGGGTTTCCCAAGCTTCTAAGAAATAACGAGTTTCCGAAATACCAGCAAATATTTTTTCACCCAATGGTGATGATACTTTGTGGTAATGATCAGTACACAAATACCACTTGGCTCACCAAATTGTGTTCTTCTAGTTTGAAGAGTTCGTTTACAGTAGCAGTTTATATTTTTAGGTTTCACTCTGTTCTCTTTATATAGATAGATGAATTTGGAACTCTAAATCCAACATGGTTTGTGGTAGCTCTTTGAAATTTGACAAAATGAAAGAGTTCTCAGTTTTGTCCTATGTTTTGTTTCCTCTTCAAGTAGCCCTAGGCACAGACTGCGCAAAAGCACTTTCATTGAGAGGGGTTGCCAGGCTTCTAAGAAATAACGAGTTTCTGAAATACCAGCAAATATTTTTTCACCCAATCTTGATGATACTTGGTGGTAATGACAAGTACACAAATCCCAATGGGCTCACCATATTTTGTTCTTCTACGTTGAAGCGTTCGTTTACAGTAGCAGTTTTTATTTTTAGGTTTCCCACTGTTCTCTCCTATAGAGATAGATGAATTTGGAACTCTAAATCCAACATGGTTTGTAGTAGCTCTTTGAAACTTGACAAAATAAAAAAGTTCTCAGTTTTGTCTCTATGGTTTGTTTCCTCTTCAAATAGCCCTAGGCACAGACTGTGCAAAAGCACTTTCATTGAGAGGGTTTGCCAGGCTTCTAAGAAATAACGAGTTTCCGAAATACCAGCAAATATTTTTTCACCCAATCTTGATGATACTTGGTGGTAATGACAAGTACACAAATCCCACTTGGCTCACCAAATTTGGTTCTTCTAGGATGAAGCGTTCGTTTACAGTAGCAGTTTATATTTTTAGGTTTCCCTCTGTTCTCTCCTATATAGATAGATGAATTTGGACCTCTAAATCCAACATTGTTTGTAGTAGCTCTTTGAAACTTGACAAAATAAAGGAGTTCTCAGTTTTGTCTCTATGATTTGTTTCCTCTTCATGTAGCCCTAAGCAGAGACTGTGGAAAAGCACTTTCATTAAAAAAATTTGCCAAGCTCCCAAGAAATTACGGGTTTGCGAAATACCAGCAAATATTTTTTCACCCAATCTTGATGATACTTAGTGGTAATGACAAGTACACAAATCCCACTTGGCTCACCAAATTTTGCTCTTCTAGATTGAAGCGTTCGTTTACAGTAGCAGTTTTTATTTTTAGGTTTCCCTCTAATCTCTCCTATATAGATAGATGAATTTGGAACTCTAAATCCAACATGGTTTGTGGTAGCTCTTTGAAATTTGACAAAATGAAAGAGTTCTCAGTTTTGTCCTATGTTTTGTTTCCTCTTCAAGTAGCCCTAGGCACAGACTGTGCAAAAGCACTTTCATTGAGAGGGGTTGCCAGGCTTCTAAGAAATAACGAGTTTCTGAAATACCAGCAAATATTTTTTCACCCAATCTTGATGATACTTGGTGGTAATGACAAGTACACAAATCCCAATGGGCTCACCATATTTTGTTCTTCTACAAAATGAAAGAGTTCTCAGTTTTGTCTCTATGGTTTTTTTCCTCTTCAAATGGCCCTAGGCACAGACTGGGGAAAAGCACATTCATTGAGAGGGGTTGCCAAGCTTCTAAGAAATAACGAGTTTCCGAAATAGCAAAAATATTTTTTCACCCAATATTGATGATACGTGTGGTAATGATCAGTACACAAATGCCACTTGGCTCACCAAATTGTGTTCTTCTAGGTGGAAGCGTTCGTTTACAGTAGCAGTTTTTATTTATAGGTTTCACTCTGTTCTCTCCCATATAGATAGATGAATTTGGAACTCTAAATCCAACATGGTTTGTAGTAGGTCTTTGAAACTTGACAAAATAAAGGAGTTCTCCGTTTTGTCTCTATGGTTTGTTTCACCTTCAAGTAGCCCTAGGCACAAACTGTAGAAAAGAACTTCCAGTGAAAGGGGTTGCCAAGCCTCTAAGAAATAACGAGTTTCCGAAATACCAGCAAATATTTTTTCACCCAATCTTGATGATACTTGGTGGTAATGATCTGTACACAAATCCCTCTTGACTTACTAAATTTTGTTCTTCTAGGTAGAAGCGTTAGTTGACAGTAGCAGTTTATTTTTTAGGTTTCCCTCTGTTCTCTCCTATATAGATAGATGAATTTGGAACTCTAAATCCAACATGGTTTGTAGTCTCTCTTTGAATCTTGACAAAAAAAAAGTACTTCTAAGTTTTGTCTCTATGGTTTGTTTTCTCTTCAAGTAGCACTAAGCAGAGACTGTGGAAATGCACTTTCATTGAAATGGGTTGCCAAGCTTCTAAGAAATAACGAGTTTTAGAAATACCAGCAAATATTTTTTCGCCCAGTCTTGATGATACGTGGTTGTCATGATCAGTACACAAATCCCACTTGGCTCACCAAATTGTGTTCTTCTTGGTTGAAGAGTTCGTTTACAGTAGCAGTTTATATTTTTAGATTTCCCTCTGTTCTCTCCTATATCGATAGATGAATTTGGAACTCTAAATGTAACATGGTTTGTAGTAGCTCTTTGAAACTTGACAAAATAATGGAGTTCTCTGTTTTGTCTTTATGATTTGTTTCCTCTTCAAGTAGCGCTAAGCAGAGACTGTGGAAAAGCACTTTCATTGAAAGGGTTAGCAAAGCTCCCAAGAAATTACGGGTTTTTCGAAATACCAGCTTATATTTTTTCACCCAATCTTGATGATACTTGGTGGTAATGACAAGTACACAAATCCCAATTGGCTCACCAAATTTTGTTCTTCTAGGTTGAAGCGTTCCTTTACAGTAGCAGTTTTTATTTTTAGGTTTCCCACTGTTCTCTCCTATAGAGATAGATGAATTTGGAACTCTAAATCCAACATGGTTTGTAGTAGCTCTTTGAAACTTGACAAAATAAAAAAGTTCTCAGTTTTGTCTCTATGGTTTGTTTCCTCTTCAAATAGCCCTAGGCACAGACTGTGCAAAAGCACTTTCATTGAGAGGGGTTGCCAGGCTTCTAAGAAATAACGAGTTTCCGAAATACCAGCAAATATTTTTTCACCCAATCTTGATGACACTTGGTGGTAATGACAAGTACACAAATCCCACTTGGCTCACCAAATTTGGTTCTTCTAGGTTGAAGCGTTCGTTTACAGTAGCAGTTTATATTTTTAGGTTTCCCTCTGTTCTCTCCTATATAGATAGATGAATTTGTACCTCTAAATCCAACATTGTTTGTAGTAGCTCTTTGAAACTTGACAAAATAAAGGAGTTCTCAGTTTTGTCTCTATGATTTTTTTCCTCTATATGTAGCCCTAAGCAGAGACTGTGGAAAAGCACTTTCATTAAAAAAATTTGCCAAGCTCCCAAGAAATTACGGGTTTGCGAAATACCAGCAAATATTTTTTCAACCAATCTTGATGATACTTAGTGGTAATGACAAGTACACAAATCCCACTTGGCTCACCAAATTTTGCTCTTCTAGATTGAAGCGTTCGTTTACAGTAGCAGTTTTTATTTTTAGGTTTCCCTCTAATCTCTCCTATATAGATAGATGAATCTGGAACTCTAAATCCAACATGGTTTGTAGTAGCTCTTTGAAACTTGACGAAATAAAAAAGTTCTCAGTTTTGTCTCTATGGTTTGTTTCCTCTTCAAATGGCCCTAGGCACAGACTGGGGAAAAGCACATTCATTGAGAGGGTTTGCCAAGCTTCTAAGAAATAACGAGTTTCCGAAATAGCAAAAATATTTTTTCACCCAATATTGATGATACGTGGTGGTAATGATCAGTACACAAATGCCACTTGGCTCACCAAATTGTGTTCTTCTAGGTGGAAGCGTTCGTTTACAGTAGCAGTTTTTATTTATAGGTTTCACTCTGTTCTCTCCCATATAGATAGATGAATTTGGAACTCTAAATCTAACATGGTTTGTAGTAGGTCTTTGAAACTTGACAAAATAAAGGAGTTCTCCGTTTTCTCTCTATGGTTTGTTTCCTCTTCAAGTAGCCCTAGGCACAAACTGTAGAAAAGAACTTCCAGTGAAAGGGGTTGCCAAGCCTCTAAGAAATAACGAGTTTCCGAAATACCAGCAAATATTTTTTCACCCAGTCTTGATGATACGTGATTGTAATGATCAGTACACAAATCCCACTTGGCTCACCAAATTGTGTTCTTCTTGGTTGAAGAGTTCGTTTACAGTAGCAGTTTATATTTTTAGATTTCCCTCTGTTCTCTCCTATATAGATAGATGAATTTGGAACTCTAAATGTAACATGGTTTGTAGTAGCTCTTTGAAACTTGACAAAATAAAGGAGTTCTCTGTTTTGTCTTTATGATTTGTTTCCTCTTCAAGTAGCGCTAAGCAGAGACTGTGGAAAAGCACTTTCATTGAAAGGGTTAGCAAAGCTCCCAAGAAATTACGGTTTTTTCGAAATACCAGCTTATATTTTTTCACCCAAACTTGATGATACTTGGTGGTAATAACAAGTACACAAATCCCAATTGGCTCACCAAATTTTGTTCTTCTAGTTTGAAGCGTTCGTTTACAGTAGCAGTTTTTATTTTTAGGTTTCCCACTGTTCTCTCCTATAGAGATAGATGAATTTGGAACTCTAAATCCAACATGGTTTGTAGTAGCTCTTTGAAACTTGACAAAATAAAAAGTTCTCAGTTTTGTCTCTATGGTTTGTTTCCTCTTCAAATAGCCCTAGGCACAGACTGGGGAAAAGCACATTCATTCAGAGGGGTTGCCAAGCTTCTAAGAAGTAACGAGTTTCCGAAATACCAGCAAATATTTTTTCACCCAATCTTGATAATACGTGGTGGTAATGATCAGTACACAAATGCCACTTGGCTCACCAAATTGTGTTCTTCTATGTTGAAGCGTTCGTTTACAGTAGCAGTTTTTATTTTTAGGTTTTACTCTGTTCTCTCCCATATAGTTAGATGAATTTTAACTCTAAATCCAACATGGTTTGTAGTAGCTCTTTGAAACTTGACAAAATAAAGGAGTTCTCAGTTTTGTCTCTATGGTTTGTTTCCTCTCCAAGTAGCCCTAGGCACAAACTGTAGAACAGCACTTTCATTGAAAGGGGTTGCCAAGCTTCTAAGAAGTAACGAGTTTCCGAAATACCAGCAAATATTTTTTCACCCAATCTTGATTATACTTGTTGGTAATGATCAGTACACAAATCACACTTGGCTCACCAATTTTGTTCTTCTAGGTTGAAGCGTTCGTTTACAGTAGCAGTTTTTATTTTTAGGTTTCCCTCTGTTCGCTCCTATATAGATAGATGAATTTGGAACTCTAAATCCAACATGGTTTGTAGTAGCTCTTTGAAACTTGACAAAATAAAGGAGTTCTCAGTTTTGTCCTATGTTTTGTTTCCTCTTCAAGTAGCCCTAGGCACAGACTGTGCAAAAGCACTTTCATTGAGAGGGGTTGCCAGGCTTCTAAGAAATAACGAGTTTCCGAAATACCAGCAAATATTTTTTCACCCAATCTTCATGATACTTGGTGGTAATGACAAGTACACAAATCCCACTTGGCTCACCAAATTTGGTTCTTCTAGGTTGAAGCGTTCGTTTACAGTAGCAGTTTATATTTTTAGGTTTCCCTCTAATCTCTCCTATATAGATAGATGAATATGGAACTCTAAATCCAACATTGTTTGTAGTAGCTCTTTGAAACTTGACAAAATATAATAGTTCTCAGTTTTGTCTCTATGATTTTTTTCCTCTATATGTAGCCCTAAGCAGAGACTGTGGAAAAGCACTTTCATTAAAAAAATTTGCCAAGCTCCCAAGAAATTACGGGTTTGCGAAATACCAGCAAATATTTTTTCACCCAATCTTGATGATACTTAGTGGTAATGACAAGTACACAAATCCCACTTGGCTCACCAAATTTTGCTCTTCTAGATTGAAGCGTTCGTTTACAGTAGCAGTTTTTATTTTTAGGTTTCCCTCTAATCTCTCCTATATAGATAGATGAATATGGAACTCTAAATCCAACATGGTTTGTAGTAGCTCTTTGAAACTTGACGAAATAAAAAAGTTCTCAGTTTTGTCTCTATGGTTTGTTTCCTCTTCAAATGGCCCTAGGCACAGACTGGGGAAAAGCACATTCATTGAGAGGGGTTGCCAAGCTTCTAAGAAATAACGAGTTTCCGAAATAGCAAAAATATTTTTTCACCCAATATTGATGATACGTGGTGGTAATGATCAGTACACAAATGCCACTTGGCTCACCAAATTGTGTTCTTCTAGGCGGAAGCGTTCGTTTACAGTAGCAGTTTTTATTTATAGGTTTCACTCTGTTCTCTCCCATATAGATAGATGAATTTGGAACTCTAAATCCAACATGGTTTGTAGTAGGTCTTTGAAACTTGACAAAATAAAGGAGTTCTCAGTTTTGTCTCTATGGTTTGTTTCCTCTTCAAGTAGCCCTAGGCACAAACTGTAGAAAAGAACTTCCAGTGAAAGGGGTTGCCAAGCCTCTAAGAAATAACGAGTTTCCGAAATACCAGCAAATATTTTTTCACCCAATCTTGATGATACTTGGTTGTAATGATCTGTACACAAATCCCTCTTGACTTACTAAATTTTGTTCTTCTAGGTAGAAGCGTTAGTTTACAGTAGCAGTTTATTTTTTTAGGTTTCCCTCTGTTCTCTCCTATATAGATAGATGAATTTGGAACTCTAAATCCAACATGGTTTGTAGGTGCTCTCTGAAACTTGACAAAATAAAGGAGTTCTCAGTTTATTCTCTATGGATTGTTTCCCCTTCAAGTAGCCCTAGGCACAGACTGTGGAAAAGCACTTTCATTGAGAGGGGTTGCCAAGCTTCTAAGAAATAACGAGTTTTAGAAATACCAGCAAATATTTTTTCGCCCAGTCTTGATGATACGTGGTTGTAATGATCAGTACACAAATCCCACTTGGCTCTCCAAATTGTGTTCTTCTTGGTTGAAGAGTTCGTTTACAGTAGCAGTTTATATATTTAGATTTCCCTCTGTTCTCTCCTATATAGATAGATGAATTTGGGACTCTAAATCCAACATGGTTTGTAGTAGCTCTATAAAACTTGACAAAATAAAGGGGTTCTCTGTTTTGTCTTTATGATTTGTTTCCTCTTCAAGTAGCGCTAAGCAGAGACTGTGGAAAAGCACTTTCATTGAAAGGGTTAGCAAAGCTCCCAAGAAATTACGGGTTTTTCGAAATACCAGCTTATATTTTTTCACCCAATCTTGATGATACTTGATGGTAATGACAAGTACACAAATCCCAATTCGCTCACCAAATTTTGTTCTTCTAGGTTGAAGCGTTCGTTTACAGTAGCGGTTTTTATTTTTAGGTTTCCCACTGTTCTCTCCTATAGAGATAGATGAATTTGGAACTCTAAATCCAACATGGTTTGTAGTAGCTCTTTGAAACTTGACAAAATAAAAAAGTTCTCAGTTTTGTCTCTATGGTTTGTTTCCTCTTCAAATAGCCCTAGGCACAGACTGGGGAAAAGCACATTCATTCAGAGGGGTTGCCAAGCTTCTAAGAAATAACGAGTTTCTGAAATACCAGCAAATATTTTTTCACCCAATCTTGATGATACGTGGTGGTAATGATCAGTACACAAATGCCACTTGGCTCACCAAATTGTGTTCTTCTATGTTGAAGCGTTCGTTTACAGTAGCAGTTTTTATTTTTAGGTTTTACTCTGTTCTCTCCCATATAAATAGATGAATTTGGAACTCTAAATCCAACATGGTTTGTAGTAGCTCTTTGAAACTTGACAAAATAAAGGAGTTCTCAGTTTTGTCTCTATGGTTTGTTTCCTCTCCAAGTAGCCCTAGGCACAAACTGTAGAACAGCACTTTCATTGAAAGGGGTTGCCAAGCTTCTAAGAATTAACGAGTTTCCGAAATACCAGCAAATATTTTTTCACCCAATCTTGATTATACTTGGTGGTAATGATCAGTACACAAATCACACTTGGCTCACCAATTTTGTTCTTCTAGGTTGAAGCGTTCTTTTACATTAGCAGTTTTTATTTTTAGGTTTCCCTCTGTTCGCTCCTATATAGATAGATGAATTTGGAACTCTAAATCCAACATGGTTTGTAGTAGCTCTTTGAAACTTGACAAAATAAAGGAGTTCTCAGTTTTGTCTCTATGATTGTTTCTTCTTCAAGTAGCCCTAAGCAGAAACTGGGGAAAAGCACTTTCATTGAAAGGTTTTGCAAAGCTCCCCAAAAATTACGGGTTGCCGAAATACCGGCAAATATTTTTTCACGCAATCTTGATGATACTTGGTGGTAATTACAAATACACAAATCCCACTTGGCTCACCAAATTTTTCTCTTCGAGTTTGAAGAGTTCGTTTACAAGTGCAGTTTTTATTTTTAGGTTTCCCTCTGTTCTCTCCTATATAGATAGATGAATTTGGAACTCTAAATCCAACATGGTTTGTAGTAGCTCTTTGAAACTTGACAAAATAAAGGAGTTCTCAGATTTGTCTCTATGATTTGTTTCCTCCTCAAGTATCCCTAAGCAGAGACTGTGGAAAAGCACTTTCATTGAAAGGGGTTGCCAAGCTTCCAAGAAATTACAAGTTTCCGAAATATCAGCAGACAGTTTTTCACCGAATCTTGATGATACTTGGTGTTAATGACAAGTACACAAATCCCACTTGACTCACCAAATTTTGTTCTTCGAGGTTGAAGCGTTCGTTTACAGTAGCAGTTTTTATTTTTAGGTTTCACTCAGTTCTCTCCTATATAGATAGATGAATTTGGAACTCTAAATCCAACGTGGTTTGTAGTACCTCTTTGAAACTTCATAAAATAAAGGAGACCTCAGTTTTGTCTCTATGATTAGTTTCCTCTTCAAGTAGCCCTAGGCACAGACTGTGGAAAAGCACTTTCATTGAGAGGGTTTCCCTGGCTTCTAAGGAATAACGAGTTTCCAAAATACCAGCAAATATTTTTTCACCCAATCTTGATGATACGTTTTGGTAATGATCAGTACACAAGTGCCACTTGGCTCACCAAATTTTGTTCTTCTAGGTTGAAGCGTTCGTTTACAGTAGCTGTTTTTATTTTTTGGTTTCACTCTCTTCTCTTCTATATAGATAGATAAATTTGGAACTCTAAATGCAACATGGTTTGTAGTAGCTCTTTGAAACTTGACAAAATAAATTAGTTCTCAGTTTTGTCTCTATGATTTGTTCCTCCTCAAGTATCCCTAAGCAGAGACTGTGGAAAAGCATTTTCATTGAAAGGGGTTGCCAAACTTCCATGAAATTACGAGTTTCCGAAATACCAGCAAATATTTTTTCACCCAATTTGATGATACTTGGTGGTATTGATCAGTACAACAATCCCACTTGACTCACCAAATTTTGTTCTTCTATGTTGAACCATTCGTCGACAGTAGCAGTTTTTATATTTAATTTTCACTCTGTTCTCTTCTATATAGATAGATGAATTTGGAATTCTAAATCCAACATGGTTTGTAGTAGCTCTTTGAAACTTGACAAAAAAAGTAGTTCTCAGTTTTGTCTCTATGATTTGTTTCCTCTTTAAGTAGCCCTAAGAGATACTGTGGAAAAGCCCTTTCATTGAAAGGAGTTGCCATGCTTCCAAGAAATTATGAGTTTACGAAATACCAGCAAATATTTTTTCACTCAATCTTGACGATACCTGGTGGTAATGACAAGTACACAAATCCCGCTTGGCTTACCAAATTTTGTTCTTCTAGGTTAAAGCGTTCGTTTACTGTAGAAGTTTTATTTTTAGGTTTCACTTTGTTCTCTAATTTATAGATAGATGAATTTGAAACTATAAATCCAACATGGTTTGTAGTAGCTCTTTGAAACTTGACAAAATAAACGAGTTCTCACTTTTGTCTCTATGGTTTGTTTCCTCTTAAAGTAGCCCTAGGCACAGACTGGGGAAAAGCACTTGCATTGAGAGGGTTTGCCAAACTTCTAAGAAATAACGAGTTTCCGAAATACCAGCAAATATTTTTTCACCCAATCTTGATGATACTTGGGGGTAATGATCAGTACAAAAATACCACTTGGCTCACCAAATTGTGTTCTTCTAGGTTTAAGTGTTCGTCTACAGTAGTAGTTTTTATATTTAGGTTTTACTCTGTTCTCTCTTATGTTGATAATTGAATTTGGAACTCTAAATCCCACATGGTTTGTAGTAGCTCTTTGAAACTAGACAAAATAAAGGAGATCTCAGTTTTGTCTCTATGGTTTGTTTCCTCTTCAAGTAGCCCTAGGTACAGACTGTGGAAAAGCACTTTCATTGAGAGGGTTTCCCAAGCTTCTAAGTAATAACGAGTTTCCGAAATACCAGCAAATATTTTTTCACCCAATCTTGATGATACTTGGTGGTAATGATCAGTACACAAATCCCACTTGGCTCACTAAATTTTATTCTTCTAGGTTGAAGCGTTAGTTTACAGTAGCAGTTTATATTTTCAGGTTACCCTCTTTTCTCTCCTATATAGATAGATGAATTTGGAACTCTAAATTAAACATGGTTTGTCGTAGCTCTTTGAAACATGACAAAATAAAGGAGTTCTCAGTTTTTTCTCTATGATATGTTTCCTCTTCAAGTAGCCCTAAGGAGAAACTGGGGAAAAGCACTTTCATTGAAAGGGTTTGCCAAGCTCCCAAAAAATTACGGGTTTCCGAAATACCAGCAAATATTTTTTTACACAATCTTGATGATACTTGGTGGTAATTACAAACACACAAATCCCACTTGGCTCACCAAATTTTGCTCTTCTAGGTTGAAGCGTTCGTTTACAAGAGCAGTTTATATTTTTAGGTTTCCCTCTGTTCTCTCCTATATAGATAGATAAATTTGGAACTCTAAATCCAACATGGTTTGTAGTAGCTCTTTGAAACTTCGTACAATAAAGGAGACCTCAGTTTTGTCTCTGTTGTTTGTTTTCTCTTCAAGTAGCCGTAGGCACAGACTGTGGAAAAGCACTTTCATTATAGGGTTTCCCAAGCTTCTAAGAAATAACGAGTTTCTGAAATACCAGCAAATATTTTTTCACCCAATCTTGATGATACGTGGTGGTAATGATCAGTACACAAATGCCACTAGGCTCACCAAATTTTGTTCTTCTAGGTTGAAGCGTTCGTTTACAGTAGCTGTTTTTATATTTTGGTTTCACTCTGTTGTCTTTTATATAGATAGATGAATTCAGAACTCTAAATCCAACATGTTTTGTAGTAACTCTTTGAAACTTGACAAAATGAAGGAGTTCTCAGTTTTGTCTCTATGTTTTGTTTCCTCTTCAATAGTCCTAGGCACAGACTGTGCAAAAGCATTTTCATTGGGAGGGGTTGTCAGGCTTCTAAGAAATAACGAGTTTCCGATATACCAGCAAATATTTTTTCACCCAATCTTGATGATCCGTGGTGGTAATGATCAATACACAAATGCCACTTGGTTCACTAAATTGTGTTCTTCAAGGATGAAGCATTCATTTACAGTAGCAGTTTTTATTTTTAGGTTTCACTCTGTTCTGTCCCATATAGATAGATGAAATTGGAACTCTAAATCCAACATGGTTTGTGGTAGCTCTTTGAAACTTGACAAAATAAAGGAGTTCTCAGTTGTGTCTCTATGGTTTGTTTCCTCTTCATGCCCACTAAGCAGAAACTGGGGAAAAGCACTTTCATTGACAGGGTTTGCCAAGCTCCCAAAAAATTAAGGGTTTCCGAAATACCAGCAAATATTTTTTCACCCAATCTTGATGATACTTGGTGGTAATTACAAATACACAAGTCCCATTTGGCTCCCCAAATTTTGCTCTTCTAGGTTGAAGCGTTCGTTTACAAGAGCAGTTTTTATTTTTAGGTTTCCCTCTGTTCTCTCCTATATAGATAGATGAATTTGGAACTCTAAATCCAACATGGTTTGTAGTAGCTTTTTGAAACTTGACGAAATAAAAATGTTCTCAGTTTTGTCTCTATGGTTTGTTTCCTCTTCAAGTAACCCTAAGCAGAGACTGTGGAATAGCACTTTCATCGAAAGGGGTTGCCAAGCTTCCAAGAAATTACGAGTTTCAAAATACCAGCAAATATTTTTTCACCCAATCTTGATGATACTTGGTGGTAATGATAAGTACACAAATCCCACTTGGCTCACCAAATTTTGTTCTTCTAGGTTGAAGCGTTCGTTTACAGTAGCTGTTTTTATTTTTTGGTTTCACTCTGTTCTCTCCTATATAGATAGATGAATATAAAACACTAAATCCAACATGGTTTGAGTAGCTCCTTGAAACTTGACAAAATAAAAAACTTCTCAGTTTTGTCTGTATGGTTTGTTTCCTCTTCAAGTAGCCCTAGGCACAGACTGTGGAAAAGCACTTTCATTGAGAGTTGTTGCCAAGCTTCTAAGAAATAACGAGTTTCCAAAATACCAGCAAATATTTTTTCACAATATCTTGATGATACTGGTGGTAATGATCAGTACACAAATCCCACTTGACTCAAAATTTGGTTCTTCTAGGTTGAAGCGTTCGTTTACAGTAGCAGTTTATATTTTAAGTGTTCCTCTGTTCTCTCCTATATAGATAGATGAATTTGGAACTCTAAATCCAACATGGTTTGTAGTAGCTCTTTGAAACTTGACATAATAAAGGAGTTCTCAGTTTTGTCTCTATGATTTGCTTCCTCCTCAAGTATCCCTAAGCAGAGACTGTGGAAAAGCACTTTCATTAAAAGGGGTTGCCAAGCTTCCAAGAAATTACGAGTTTTCGAAATACCAGCAAACACTTTTTCACCCAATCTGGATGATACTTGGTGTTAATGACAAGTAAACAAATCCCACTTGGCTCACCAAATTTTGTTCTTCTAGGTTGAAGCGTTCATTTACAGTAGCAGTTTTTATTTTTAGGTTTCACTCAGTTCTCTCCTAAATAGATAGATGAATTTGGAACTCTAAATTAAACATGGTTTGTCGTAGCTCTTTGAAACATGACAAAATAAAGGAGTTCTCAGTTTTTTCTCTATGATATGTTTCCTCTTCAAGTAGCCCTAAGGAGAAACTGGGGAAAAGCACTTTCATTGAAAGGGTTTGCCAAGCTCCCAAAAAATTATGGGTTTCCGAAATACCAGCAAATATTTTTTTACACAATCTTGATGATACTTGGTGGTAATTACAAACACACAAATCCCACTTGGCTCACCAAATTTTGCTCTTCTAGGTTGAAGCGTTCGTTTACAAGAGCAGTTTATATTTTTAGGTTTCCCTCTGTTCTCTCCTATATAGATAGATAAATTTGGAACTCTAAATCCAACATGGTTTGTAGTAGCTCTTTGAAACTTCATACAATAAAGGAGACCTCAGTTTTGTCTCTGTTGTTTGTTTTCTCTTCAAGTAGCCGTAGGCACAGACTGTGGAAAAGCACTTTCATTATAGGGTTTCCCAAGCTTCTAAGAAATAACGAGTTTCTGAAATACCAGCAAATATTTTTTCACCCAATCTTGATGATACGTGGTGGTAATGATCAGTACACAAATGCCACTAGGCTCACCAAATTTTGTTCTTCTAGGTTGAAGCGTTCGTTTACAGTAGCTGTTTTTATATTTTGGTTTCAC
>NW_027514157.1:0-93408 GCF_048772815.1 Callospermophilus lateralis | reverse complement strand
CCACCAAGTATCATCAAGATTGGGTGAAAAAATATTTGCTGGTATTTCGGAAACTTGTAATCTTAGAAGCCTGGCAACCACTCTCAATGAAAGTGCTTTTCCACAGTCTGTGCCTAGGGCTACTTGCAGAGGAAACAAACCATAGAGAGAAAACTCAGAACTCCTTTATTTTGTCAAGTTTCAAAGAGCTACTACAAACCATGTTGGATTTAGAGTTCCAAATTCATCTATCTATATATGAGAGAACAGGGTGAACCCTAAATATAAAAACTGCTACTGTCGAAGAACGCTTCAACCTAGAAGAACAAAATTTGGTGAGCCAAGTGGGATTTGTGTACTGATCATTACCACCAAGTATTATAAAGATTGGGTGAAAAAATATTGGATGGTATTTCGGAAACTCGTTATTTCGTAGAAGCTTGGCAACCCCTCTCAATGAAAGTGCTTTCCACAGTCTGTGCCTAGGGCTACTTGAAGAGGAAACAAACCATAGAGACAAAACTGAGAACTCCTTTATTTTGTCAAGTTTCAAAGAGCTACTACAAACCATGTTGAATTTAGAGTTCCAAATTCATCTACCTATATAGGAGAGAACAGAGGGAAACCTAAATATAAAAACTGCTACTGTAGACGAAAGCTTTAAACTCGAAGAACAAAATTTCGTGAGCCAAGTGGGATTTGTGTACTGATCATTACCACCAAGTATCATCAAGATTGGGTGAAAAAATATTTGCTGGTATTTCGAAAACTCGTAATATCTTAGAAGCTTGGCAACCCCTCTCAATGAAAGTGCTTTTCCACAGTCTGCGCCTAGGGCTACTTGAAGAGGAAACAAACCATAGAGACAAATCTGAGAACTCCTTTATTTTGTCAAGTTTCAAAGAGCTACTACAAACCATGTTGGATTTAGAGTTCCAAATTCATCTATCTATATAAGAGAGAACAGAGGGAAACCTAAATATAAGAACTGCTACTGTCGACGAACGCTTCAACCTAGAAGAAAAAAATTTTGTGAGCCAAGTGGGACTTGTGTACAGATCATTACCACCAAGTATCATCAATATTGGGTGAAAAAATATTTGCTGGTATTTCGGAAACTCGTTATTTCTTAGAAGTTTGGCAACCCCTCTAAATGAAAGTGCTTTCCACATTCTGTGCCTAGGGCTACTTGAAGAGGAAACAAACCATAGAGACAAAACTGAGAACTCCTTTATTTTGTCAAGTTTAAAAGAGCTACTACAAACCATGTTGAATTTAGAGTTCCAAATTCATCTATCTATATAGGAGAGAACAGAGGGAAAACTAAATATAAAAACTGCTACTGTAGACGAAAGCTTTAACCTAGAAGAACAAAATTTGGTGAGCCAAGTGGGATTTGTGTACTGATCATTACCACCAAGTATCATCAAGATTGGGTGAAAAAATATTTGCTGGTATTTCCTAAACTCGTTAATTCTTAGAAGCTTGGCAACCCATCTCAATGAAAGTGCTTTTCCACAGTCTGTGCCTAGGGCTACTTGAAGAGGAAACAAACCATAGAGACAAAACTGAGAACTCCTTTATTTTGTCAAGTTTCAAAGAGCTACTACAAACCATGTTGGATTTAGAGTTCCAAATTCATCTATCTATATAGGAGAGAACAGAGGGAAACCTAAATATAAAAACTGCTACTGTAGACGAACGCTTCAACCTAGAAGACAAAATTTGGTGAGCCAATTGGGATCTGTATACTGATCATTACCACCAAGTATCATCAAGATTGGGTGAAAAAATATTTGCTGGTATTTCGGAAACTTGTAATCTTAGAAGCCTGGCAACCACTCTCAATGAAAGTGCTTTTCCACAGTCTGTGCGTAGGGCTACTTGAAGAGGAAACAAACCATAGAGAGAAAACTCAGAACTCCTTTATTTTGTCAAGTTTCAAAGAGCTACTACAAACCATGTTGGATTTAGAGTTCCAAATTCATCTATCTATATATGAGAGAAAAGGGTGAACCCTAAATACAAAAACTGCTACTGTCGAAGAACGCTTCAACCTAGAAGAACAAAATTTGGTGAGCCAAGTGGGATTTGTGTACTGATCATTACCACCAAGTATTATCAAGATTGGGTGAAAAAATATTGGCTGGTATTTCGGAAACTCGTTATTTCGTAGAAGCTTGGCAACCCCTCTCAATGAAAGTGCTTTCCACAGTCTGTGCCTAGGGCTACTTGAAGAGGAAACAAACCATAGAGACAAAACTGAGAACTCCTTTATTTTGTCAAGTTTCAAAGAGCTACTACAAACCATGTTGAATTTAGAGTTCCAAATTCATCTACCTATATAGGAGAGAACAGAGGGAAACCTAAATATAAAAACTGCTACTGTAGACGAAAGCTTTAAACTCGAAGAACAAAATTTCGTGAGCCAAGTGGGATTTGTGTACTTATCATTACCACCAAGTATCATCAAGATTGGGTGAAAAAATATTTGCTGGTATTTCGAAAACTCGTAATTTCTTAGAAGCTTGGCAACCCCTCTCAATGAAAGTGCTTTTCCACAGTCTGCGCCTAGGGCTACTTGAAGAGGAAACAAACCATAGAGACAAATCTGAGACTTTATTTTGTCAAGTTTCAAAGAGCTACTACAAACCATGTTGGATTTAGAGTTCCAAATTCATCTATCTATATAGGAGAGAACAGAGGGAAACCTAAATATAAGAACTGCTACTGTCGACGAACGCTTCAACCTAGAAGAAAAAAATTTTGTGAGCCAAGTGGGACTTGTGTACTGATCATTACCACCAAGTATCATCAAGATTGGGTGAAAAAATATTTGCTGGTATTTCGGAAACTCGTTATTTCTTAGAAGTTTGGCAACCCCTCTAAATGAAAGTGCTTTCCACAGTCTGTGCCTAGGGCTACTTGAAGAGGAAACAAACCATAGAGACAAAACTGAGAACTCCTTTATTTTGTCAAGTTTAAAAGAGCTACTACAAACCATGTTGAATTTAGAGTTCCAAATTCATCTATCTATATAGGAGAGAACAGAGGGAAAACTAAATATAAAAACTGCTACTGTAGACGAAAGCTTTAACCTAGAAGAACAAAATTTGGTGAGCCAAGTGGGATTTGTGTACTGATCATTACCACCAAGTATCATCAAGATTGGGTGAAAAAATTTTTGCTGGTATTTCGGAAACTCGTTATTTCTTAGAAGCTTGGCAACCCCTCTCAGTGAAAGTGCTTTTCCACAGTCTGTGCGTAGGGCTACTTGAAGAGGAAACAAAACCTAGAAACAAATCTGAGAACTCCTTTATTTTGTCAAGTTTCAAAGAGATACTATAAACCCTGTTGGATTTAGTGTTCCAAATTCATCTATCTATATAGGAGAGAACAGAGGGAAACCTAAATATAAAAACTGCTAATGTAGACGAACGCTTCCACCTAGAAGAACAAAATTTGGTGAGCCAAGTGGGATTTGTGTACTGATCATTACCACCAAGTATCATCAAGATTGGGTGAAAAAATATTTGCTGGTATTTCGGAAACTCGTTATTTCTTAGAAGCTTGGCAACCCATCTCAATGAAAGTGCTTTCCACAGTCTGTGCCTAGGGCTACTTGAAGAGGAAACAAACCATAGAGACAAAACGGAGAACTCCTTTATTTTGTCAAGATTCAACGAGCTACTACAAACCATGTTGGATTTAGAGTTCCTAATTCATCTATCTATGTATGAGAGAATAGAGTGAAACCTAAATATAAAAACTGCTACTGTAGACGAACGCTACAACCTAGAAGAACAAAATTTGGTGAGCCAAGTGGATCTGTGTACTGATCATTACCACCACGTATCATCAAGATTGGTTGAAAAAATTTTTGCTGGTATTTCGGAATCTCGTTATTTCTTAGAAGCTTGGCAACCCCTCTCAATGAAAGTGCTTTTCCACAGTCTGTGCCTAGGGCTACTTGAAGAGGAAACAAAACATAGAAACAAATCTGAGAACTCCTTTATTTTGTCAAGTTTCAAAGAGCTACTACAAACCATGTTGGATTTAGAGTTCCAAATTCATCTATCTATATAGGAGAGAACAGAGGGAAACCTAAATATAAAAACTGCTACTGTAGACGAAAGCTTCAAACTAGAAAAACAAAATTTGGTGAGCCAAGTGGGATTTCTGTACTGATCATTACCACCAAGTATCATCAATATTGGGTGAAAAAATATTTGCTGGTATTTCGGAAACTCGTTATTTCCTATTAGCATGGCAACCCCTCTCAATGAAAGTGCTTTTCCACAGTGTGAGCCTAGGGCTACTTGAAGAGGACACAAACCATAGAGCCAAAACTGAGAAAACCTTTATTTTGTCAAGTTTCAAAGAGCTACTACAAACCATGTTGGATTTAGTGTTCCAAATTCATCTATCTATATATGAGAGAACAGAGTGATACCTAAATATAAAAACTGCTACTGTCGAAGAACGCTTCAACTTAGAAGAAAAAATTTTGTGAGCCAAGTGGGACTTGTGTACTGATCATAACCACCAAGTATCATCAAGATTGGGTGAAAAATATTTGCTGGTATTTTGAAACTCGTTATTTCTTAGAAGCTTGGCAACCCCTCTAAATGAAAGTGCTTTTCCACTATCTGTGCCTAGGGCTACTTGAAGAGGAAACAAACTATAGAGAGAAAACTGAGAACTCCTTTATTTTGTCAAGTTTCAAAGAGCTACTATAAACCCTGTTGGATTTAGTGTTCCAAATTCATCTATCTATATAGGAGAGAACAGAGGGAAACCTAAATATAAAAACTGCTATTGAAGACGAACGCTTCCACCTAGAAGAACAAAATTTGGTGAGCCAAGTGGGATTTGTGTACTGATCATTACCACCAAGTATCATCAAGATTGGGTGAAAAAATATTTGCTGGTATTTCGGAAACTCGTTATTTCTAAAAGCTTGGCAACCCATCTCAATGAAAGTGCTTTCCACAGTCTGTGCCTAGGGCTACTTGAAGAGGAAACAAACCATAGAGACAAAACGGAGAACTCCTTCATTTTGTCAAGTTTCAACGAGGTACTACAAACCATGTTGGATTTAGAGTTCCTAATTCATCTATCTATATATGAGAGAACAGAGTGAAACCTAAATATAAAAACTGCTACTGTAGACGAACGCTTCAACCTAGAAGAACAAAATTTGGTGAGCCAAGTGGGATCTGTGTACTGATCATTACCACCAAGTATCATCAAGATTGGTTGAAAAAATTTTTGCTGGTATTTCGGAAAGTAGTTATTTCTTAGAAGCTTGGCAACCCCTCTCAATGAAAGTGCTTTTCCACAGTCTGTGCCTAGGGCTACTTGAAGAGGAAACAAACCATAGAGACAAATCTGAGAAGTCCTTTATTTTGTCAAGTTTCATAGAGCTACTACAAACCATGTTGGATTTTGAGTTAAAATTCATATATCTATATAGGAGAGAACAGAGGGAAACCTAAATATAAAAACAGCTACTGTAGACGAACACTTCAACCTAGAAGAACAAAATTTGGTGAGCCTAGTGGGATTTGTGTACTGATCATTACCACCAAGTATCATCAAGATTGGGTGAAAAAATATTTGCTGGTATTTCGGAAACTTGTAATCTTAGAAGCCTGGCAACCACTCTCAATGAAAGTGCTTTTCCACAGTCTGTGCCTAGGTCTACTTGAAGAGGAAACAAACCATAGAGAGAAAACTCAGAACTCCTTTATTTTGTCAAGTTTCAAAGAGCTTATACAAACCATGTTGGATTTAGAGTTCCAAATTCATCTATCTATATATGAGAGAACAGAGTGAACCCTAAATATAAAAACTGCTTCTGTCGAAGAACGCTTCAACCTAGAAGAACAAAATTTGGTGAGCAAAGTGGGACTTGTTTACTGATCATTACCACCAAGTGTTATCAAGATTGGGTTAAAAAATATTGGCTGGTATTTCGGAAACTCGTTATTTCGTAGAACTTGGCAACCCCACTCAATGAAAGTGCTTTCCACAGTCTGTGCCTAGGGCTACTTGAAAAGGAAACAAACCATAGAGACAAAACTGAGAACTCCTTTATTTTGTCAAGTTTCAAAGAGTTACTACAAATCATGTTGAATTTAGAGTTCCAAATTCATCTATCTATATAGGAGAGAACAGAGGTAAACCTAAATATAAAAACTGCTACTGTAGACGAAAGCTTCAAACTCGAAGAACAAAATTTCGTCACCCAAGTGGGATTTGTCTACTGATCATTACCACCAAGTATCATCAAGATTGGGTGAAAAAATATTTGCTTGTATTTCGGAAACTCGTAATTTCTTAGAAGCTTGGCAACCCCTCTCAATGAAAGTGTTTTTCCACAGTCTGTGCCTAGGGCTACTTGAAGAGGAAACAAACCATAGAGACAAATCTGAGAACTCCTTTATTTTGTCAAGTTTCAAAGGGCTACTACAAACCATGTTGGATTTAGAGTTCCAATGTCATCTATCTATATAGGAGAGAACAGAGGGAAACCTAAATATAAGAACTGCTACTGTCGATGAACGCTTCAACCTAGAAGAAAAAAATTTTGTGAGCCAGTGGGATTTGTGTACTGATCATTACCACCATGTATCATCAAGATTGGGTGAAAAAATATTGGCTGGTATTTCGGAAACTCGTTATTTCGTAGAAGCTTGGCAACCCCTCTCAATGAAAGTGCTTTCCACAGTCTGTGCCTAGGGCTACTTGAAGAGGAAACAAACCATAGAGACAAAACTGAGAACTCCTTTATTTTGTCAAGTTTCAAACAGCTACTACAAACTATGTTGAATTTAGAGTTCCAAATTCATCTACCTATATAGGAGAGAAGAGAGGGAAACCTAAATATAAAAACTGCTACTGTAGACGAAAGCTTTAAACTCGAAGAACAAAATTTCGTGAGCCAAGTGGGATTTGTGTACTGATCATTAAAACCAAGTATCATCAAGATTGGGTGAAAAAATATTTGCTGGTATTTCGAAAACTCGTAATTTCTTAGAAGCTTGGCAACCCCTCTCAATGAAAGTGCTTTTCCACAGTCTGCGCCTAGGGCTACTTGAAGAGGAAACAAACCATAGAGACAAATCTGAGAACTCCTTTATTTTGTCAAGTTTCAAAGAGCTACTACAAACCATGTTGGATTTAGAGTTCCAAATTCATCTATCTATATAGGAGAGAACAGAGGGAAACCTAAATATATGAACTGCTACTGTCGACGAACGCTTCAACCTAGAAGAAAAAAATTTTGTGAGCCAAGTGGGACTTGTGTACTGATCATTACCACCAAGTATCATCAAGATTGGGTGAAAAAATATTTGCTGGTATTTCGGAAACTCGTTATTTCTTAGAAGTTTGGAAACCCCTCTAAATGAAAGTGCTTTTCCACAGTCTGTGCCTAGGGCTACTTGAAGAGGAAACAAACCATAGAGAAAAAACTGAGAACTCCTTTATTTTGTCAAGTTTCAAAGAGCTACTACAAACCATGTTGGACTTAGAGTTCCAAATTCATCTATCTATATAGGAAAGAACAGAGGGAAAACTAAATATAAAAACTGCTACTTTAGACGAAAGCTTTAACCTAGAAGAACAAAATTTGGTGAGCCAAGTGGGATTTGTGTACTGATCATTACCACCAAGTATCATCAAGATTGGGTGAAAAAATATTTGCTGGTATTTCCTAAACTCGTTAATTCTTAGAAGCTTGGCAACCCATCTCAATGAAAGTGCTTTTCCACAGTCTGTGCCTAGGGCTACTTGAAGAGGAAACAAACCATAGAGACAAAACTGAGAACTCCTTTATTTTGTCAAGTTTCAAAGAGCTACTACAAACCATGTTGGATTTAGAGTTCCAAATTCATCTATCTATATAGGAGAGAACAGAGGGAAACCTAAATATAAAAACTGCTACTGTAGACGAACGCTTCAACCTAGAAGAACAAAATTTGGTGAGCCAATTGGGATCTGTATACTGATCATTACCACCAAGTATCATCAAGATTGGGTGAAAAAATATTTGCTGGTATTTCGGAAACTTGTAATCTTAGAAGCCTGGCAACCACTCTCAATGAAAGTGCTTTTCCACAGTCTGTGCCTAGGGCTACTTGAAGAGGAAACAAACCATAGAGAGAAAACTCAGAACTCCTTTATTTTGTCAAGTTTCAAAGAGCTACTACAAACCATGTTGGATTTAGAGTTCCAAATTCATCTATCTATATATGAGAGAACAGGGTGAACCCTAAATATAAAAACTGCTACTGTCGAAGAACGCTTCAACCTAGAGGAACAAAATTTGGTGAGCCAAGTGGGATTTGTGTACTGATCATTACCACCAAGTATTATCAAGATTGGGTGAAAAAATATTGGCTGGTATTTCGGAAACTCGTTATTTCGTAGAAGCTTGGCAACCCCCCTCAATGAAAGTGCTTTCCACAGTCTGTGCCTAGGGCTACTTGAAGAGGAAACAAACCATAGAGACAAAACTGAGAACTCCTTTATTTTGTCAAGTTTCAAAGAGCTACTACAAACCATGTTGAATTTAGAGTTCCAAATTCATCTACCTATATAGGAGAGAACAGAGGGAAACCTAAATATAAAAACTGCTACTGTAGACGAAAGCTTCAAACTCGAAGAACAAAATTTCGTGAGCCAAGTGGGATTTGTGTACTGATCATTACCACCAAGTATCATCAAGATTGGGTGAAAAAATATTTGCTGGTATTTCCTAAACTCGTTAATTCTTAGAAGCTTGGCAACCCATCTCAATGAAAGTGCTTTTCCACAGTCTGTGCCTAGGGCTACTTGAAGAGGAAACAAACCATAGAGACAAAACTGAGAACTCCTTTATTTTGTCAAGTTTCAAAGAGCTACTACAAACCATGTTGGATTTAGAGTTCCAAATTCATCTATCTATATAGGAGAGAACAGAGGGAAACCTAAATATAAAAACTGCTACTGTAGACGAACGCTTCAACCTAGAAGAACAAAATTTGGTGAGCCAATTGGGATCTGTATACTGATCATTACCACCAAGTATCATCAAGATTGGGTGAAAAAATATTTGCTGGTATTTCGGAAACTTGTAATCTTAGAAGCCTGGCAACCACTCTCAATGAAAGTGCTTTTCCACAGTCTGTGCCTAGGGCTACTTGAAGAGGAAACAAACCATAGAGAGAAAACTCAGAACTCCTTTATTTTGTCAAGTTTCAAAGAGCTACTACAAACCATGTTGGATTTAGAGTTCCAAATTCATCTATCTATATATGAGAGAACAGGGTGAACCCTAAATATAAAAACTGCTACTGTCGAAGAACACTTCAACCTAGAAGAACAAAATTTGGTGAGCCAAGTGGGATTTGTGTACTGATCATTACCACCAAGTATCATCAAGATTGGGTGAAAAAATATTGGCTGGTATTTCGGAAACTCGTTATTTCGTAGAAGCTTGGCAACCCCTCTCAATGAAAGTGCTTTTCCACAGTCTGCGCCTAGGGCTACTTGAAGAGGAAACAAACCATAGAGACAAATCTGAGAACTCCTTTATTTTGTCAAGTTTCAAAGAGCTACTACAAACCATGTTGGATTTAGAGTTCCAAATTCATCTATCTATATAGGAGAGAACAGAGGGAAACCTAAATATAAGAACTGCTACTGTCGACGAACGCTTCAACCTAGAAGAAAAAAATTTTGTGAGCCAAGTGGGACTTGTTTACTGATCATTACCACCAAGTATCATCAAGATTGGATGAAAAAATATTTGCTGGTATTTCGGAAACTCGTTATTTCTTAGAAGTTTGGCAACCCCTCTAAATGAAAGTGCTTTCCACAGTCTGTGCCTAGGGCTACTTGAAGAGGAAACAAACCATAGAGACAAAACTGAGAACTCCTTTATTTTGTCAAGTTTAAAAGAGCTACTACAAACCATGTTGAATTTAGAGTTCCAAATTCATCTATCTATATAGGAGAGAACAGAGAGAAAACTAAATATAAAAACTGCTACTGTAGACGAAAGCATTAACCTAGAAGAACAAAATTTGGTGAGCCAAGTGGGATTTGTGTACTGATCATTACCACCAAGTATCATCAAGATTGGGTGAAAAAATATTTGCTGGTATTTCCTAAACTCGTTAATTCTTAGAAGCTTGGGAACCCATCTCAATGAAAGTGCTTTTCCACAGTCTGTGCCTAGGGCTACTTGAAGAGGAAACAAACCATAGAGACAAAACTGAGAACTCCTTTATTTTGTCAAGTTTCAAAGAGCTACTACAAACCATGTTGGATTTAGAGTTCCAAATTCATCTATCTATATAGGAGAGAACAGAGGGAAACCTAAATATAAAAACTGCTACTGTAGACGAACGCTTCAACCTAGAAGAACAAAATTTGGTGAGCCAATTGGGATCTGTATACTGATCATTACCACCAAGTATCATCAAGATTGGGTGAAAAAATATTTGCTGGTATTTCGGAAACTTGTAATCTTAGAAGCCTGGCAACCACTCTCAATGAAAGTGCTTTTCCACAGTCTGTGCCTAGGGCTACTTGCAGAGGAAACAAACCATAGAGAGAAAACTCAGAACTCCTTTATTTTGTCAAGTTTCAAAGAGCTACTACAAACCATGTTGGATTTAGAGTTCCAAATTCATCTATCTATATATGAGAGAACAGGGTGAACCCTAAATATAAAAACTGCTACTGTCGAAGAACGCTTCAACCTAGAAGAACAAAATTTGGTGAGCCAAGTGGGATTTGTGTACTGATCATTACCACCAAGTATTATCAAGATTGGGTGAAAAAATATTGGATGGTATTTCGGAAACTCGTTATTTCGTAGAAGCTTGGCAACCCCTCTCAATGAAAGTGCTTTCCACAGTCTGTGCCTAGGGCTACTTGAAGAGGAAACAAACCATAGAGACAAAACTGAGAACTCCTTTATTTTGTCAAGTTTCAAAGAGCTACTACAAACCATGTTGAATTTAGAGTTCCAAATTCATCTACCTATATAGGAGAGAACAGAGGGAAACCTAAATATAAAAACTGCTACTGTAGACGAAAGCTTTAAACTCGAAGAACAAAATTTCGTGAGCCAAGTGGGATTTGTGTACTGATCATTACCACCAAGTATCATCAAGTTTGGGTGAAAAAATATTTGCTGGTATTTCGAAAACTCGTAATATCTTAGAAGCTTGGCAACCCCTCTCAATGAAAGTGCTTTTCCACAGTCTGCGCCTAGGGCTACTTGAAGAGGAAACAAACCATAGAGACAAATCTGAGAACTCCTTTATTTTGTCAAGTTTCAAAGAGCTACTACAAACCATGTTGGATTTAGAGTTCCAAATTCATCTATCTATATAAGAGAGAACAGAGGGAAACCTAAATATAAGAACTGCTACTGTCGACGAACGCTTCAACCTAGAAGAAAAAAATTTTGTGAGCCAAGTGGGACTTGTGTACAGATCATTACCACCAAGTATCATCAAGATTGGGTGAAAAAATATTTGCTGGTATTTCGGAAACTCGTTATTTCTTAGAAGTTTGGCAACCCCTCTAAATGAAAGTGCTTTCCACATTCTGTGCCTAGGGCTACTTGAAGAGGAAACAAACCATAGAGACAAAACTGAGAACTCCTTTATTTTGTCAAGTTTAAAAGAGCTACTACAAACCATGTTGAATTTAGAGTTCCAAATTCATCTATCTATATAGGAGAGAACAGAGGGAAAACTAAATATAAAAACTGCTACTGTAGACGAAAGCTTTAACCTAGAAGAACAAAATTTGGTGAGCCAAGTGGGATTTGTGTACTGATCATTACCACCAAGTATCATCAAGATTGGGTGAAAAAATATTTGCTGGTATTTCCTAAACTCGTTAATTCTTAGAAGCTTGGCAACCCATCTCAATGAAAGTGCTTTTCCACAGTCTGTGCCTAGGGCTACTTGAAGAGGAAACAAACCATAGAGACAAAACTGAGAACTCCTTTATTTTGTCAAGTTTCAAAGAGCTACTACAAACCATGTTGGATTTAGAGTTCCAAATTCATCTATCTATATAGGAGAGAACAGAGGGAAACCTAAATATAAAAACTGCTACTGTAGACGAACGCTTCAACCTAGAAGAACAAAATTTGGTGAGCCAATTGGGATCTGTATACTGATCATTACCACCAAGTATCATCAAGATTGGGTGAAAAAATATTTGCTGGTATTTCGGAAACTTGTAATCTTAGAAGCCTGGCAACCACTCTCAATGAAAATGCTTTTCCACAGTCTGTGCGTAGGGCTACTTGAAGAGGAAACAAACCATAGAGAGAAAACTCAGAACTCCTTTATTTTGTCAAGTTTCAAAGAGCTACTACAAACCATGTTGGATTTAGAGTTCCAAATTCATCTATCTATATATGAGAGAACAGGGTGAACCCTAAATATAAAAACTGCTACTGTCGAAGAACGCTTCAACCTAGAAGAACAAAATTTGGTGAGCCAAGTGGGATTTGTGTACTGATCATTACCACCAAGTATTATCAAGATTGGGTGAAAAAATATTGGCTGGTATTTCGGAAACTCGTTATTTCGTAGAAGCTTGGCAACCCCTCTCAATTAAAGTGCTTTCCACAGTCTGTGCCTAGGGCTACTTGAAGAGGAAACAAACCATAGAGACAAAACTGAGAACTCCTTTATTTTGTCAAGTTTCAAAGAGCTACTACAAACCATGTTGAATTTAGAGTTCCAAATTCATCTACCTATATAGGAGAGAACAGAGGGAAACCTAAATATAAAAACTGCTACTGTAGACAAAAGCTTTAAACTCGAAGAACAAAATTTCGTGAGCCAAGTGGGATTTGTGTACTGATCATTACCACCAAGTATCATCAAGATTGGGTGAAAAAATATTTGCTGGTATTTCGAAAACTCGTAATTTCTTAGAAGCTTGGCAACCCCTCTCAATGAAAGTGCTTTTCCACAGTCTGCGCCTAGGGCTACTTGAAGAGGAAACAAACCATAGAGACAAATCTGAGAACTCCTTTATTTTGTCAAGTTTCAAAGAGCTACTACAAACCATGTTGGATTTAGAGTTCCAAATTCATCTATCTATATAGGAGAGAACAGAGGGAAACCTAAATATAAGAACTGCTACTGTCGACGAACGCTTCAACCTAGAAGAAAAAAATTTTGTGAGCCAAGTGGGACTTGTGTACTGATCATTACCACCAAGTATCATCAAGATTGGGTGAAAAAATATTTGGTGGTATTTCGGAAACTCGTTATTTCTTAGAAGTTTGGCAACCCTTCTAAATGAAAGTGCTTTCCACATTCTGTGCCTAGGGCTACTTGAAGAGGAAACAAACCATATAGACAAAACTGAGAACTCCTTTATTTTGTCAAGTTTAAAAGAGCTACTACAAACCATGTTGAATTTAGAGTTCCAAATTCATCTATCTATATAGGAGAGAACAGAGGGAAAACTAAATATAAAAACTGCTACTGTAGACGAAAGCTTTAACCTAGAAGAACAAAATTTGGTGAGCCAAGTGGGATTTGTGTACTGATCATTACCACCAAGTATCATCAAGATTGGGTGAAAAAATATTTGCTGGTATTTCCTAAACTCGTTAATTCTTAGAAGCTTGGCAACCCATCTCAATGAAAGTGCTTTTCCACAGTCTGTGCCTAGGGCTACTTGAAGAGGAAACAAACCATAGAGACAAAACTGAGAACTCCTTTATTTTGTCAAGTTTCAAAGAGCTACTACAAACCATGTTGGATTTAGAGTTCCAAATTCATCTATCTATATAGGAGAGAACAGAGGGAAACCTAAATATAAAAACTGCTACTGTAGACGAACGCTTCAACCTAGAAGAACAAAATTTGGTGAGCCAATTGGGATCTGTATACTGATCATTACCACCAAGTATCATCAAGATTGGGTGAAAAAATATTTGCTGGTATTTCGGAAACTTGTAATCTTAGAAGCCTGGCAACCACTCTCAATGAAAGTGCTTTTCCACAGTCTGTGCCTAGGGCTACTTGAAGAGGAAACAAACCATAGAGAGAAAACTCAGAACTCCTTTATTTTGTCAAGTTTCAAAGAGCTACTACAAACCATGTTGGATTTAGAGTTCCAAATTCATCTATCTATATATGAGAGAACAGGGTGAACCCTAAATACAAAAACTGCTACTGTCGAAGAACGCTTCAACCTAGAAGAACAAAATTTGGTGAGCCAAGTGGGATTTGTGTACTGATCATTACCACCAAGTATTATCAAGATTGGGTGAAAAAATATTGGATGGTATTTCGGAAACTCGTTATTTCGTAGAAGCTTGGCAACCCCTCTCAATGAAAGTGCTTTCCACAGTCTGTGCCTAGGGCTACTTGAAGAGGAAACAAACCATAGAGACAAAACTGAGAACTCCTTTATTTTGTCAAGTTTCAAAGAGCTACTACAAACCATGTTGAATTTAGAGTTCCAAATTCATCTACCTATATAGGAGAGAACAGAGGGAAACCTAAATATAAAAACTGCTACTGTAGACGAAAGCTTTAAACTCGAAGAACAAAATTTCGTGAGCCAAGTGGGATTTGTGTACTGATCATTACCACCAAGTATCATCAAGATTGGGTGAAAAAATATTTGCTGGTATTTCGAAAACTCGTAATATCTTAGAAGCTTGGCAACCCCTCTCAATGAAAGTGCTTTTCCACAGTCTGCGCCTAGGGCTACTTGAAGAGGAAACAAACCATAGAGACAAATCTGAGAACTCCTTTATTTTGTCAAGTTTCAAAGAGCTACTACAAACCATGTTGGATTTAGAGTTCCAAATTCATCTATCTATATAAGAGAGAACAGAGGGAAACCTAAATATAAGAACTGCTACTGTCGACGAACGCTTCAACCTAGAAGAAAAAAATTTTGTGAGCCAAGTGGGGACTTGTGTACAGATCATTACCACCAAGTATCATCAAGATTGGGTGAAAAAATATTGCTGGTATTTCGGAAACTCGTTATTTCTTAGAAGTTTGGCAACCCCTCTAAATGAAAGTGCTTTCCACATTCTGTGCCTAGGGCTACTTGAAGAGGAAACAAACCATAGAGACAAAACTGAGAACTCCTTTATTTTGTCAAGTTTAAAAGAGCTACTACAAACCATGTTGAATTTAGAGTTCCAAATTCATCTATCTATATAGGAGAGAACAGAGGGAAAACTAAATATAAAAACTGCTACTGTAGACGAAAGCTTTAACCTAGAAGAACAAAATTTGGTGAGCCAAGTGGGATTTGTGTACTGATCATTACCACCAAGTATCATCAAGATTGGGTGAAAAAATATTTGCTGGTATTTCCTAAACTCGTTAATTCTTAGAAGCTTGGCAACCCATCTCAATGAAAGTGCTTTTCCACAGTCTGTGCCTAGGGCTACTTGAAGAGGAAACAAACCATAGAGACAAAACTGAGAACTCCTTTATTTTGTCAAGTTTCAAAGAGCTACTACAAACCATGTTGGATTTAGAGTTCCAAATTCATCTATCTATATAGGAGAGAACAGAGGGAAACCTAAATATAAAAACTGCTACTGTAGACGAACGCTTCAACCTAGAAGAACAAAATTTGGTGAGCCAATTGGGATCTGTATACTGATCATTACCACCAAGTATCATCAAGATTGGGTGAAAAAATATTTGCTGGTATTTCGGAAACTTGTAATCTTAGAAGCCTGGCAACCACTCTCAATGAAAGTGCTTTTCCACAGTCTGTGCGTAGGGCTACTTGAAGAGGAAACAAACCATAGAGAGAAAACTCAGAACTCCTTTATTTTGTCAAGTTTCAAAGAGCTACTACAAACCATGTTGGATTTAGAGTTCCAAATTCATCTATCTATATATGAGAGAACAGGGTGAACCCTAAATATAAAAACTGCTACTGTCGAAGAACGCTTCAACCTAGAAGAACAAAATTTGGTGAGCCAAGTGGGATTTGTGTACTGATCATTAGCACCAAGTATTATCAAGATTGGGTGAAAAAATATTGGCTGGTATTTCGGAAACTCGTTATTTCGTAGAAGCTTGGCAACCCCTCTCAATGAAAGTGCTTTCCACAGTCTGTGCCTAGGGCTACTTGAAGAGGAAACAAACCATAGAGACAAAACTGAGAACTCCTTTATTTTGTCAAGTTTCAAAGAGCTACTACAAACCATGTTGAATTTAGAGTTCCAAATTCATCTACCTATATATGAGAGAACAGAGGGAAACCTAAATATAAAAACTGCTACTGTAGACGAAAGCTTTAAACTCGAAGAACAAAATTTCGTGAGCCAAGTGGGATTTGTGTACTGATCATTACCACCAAGTATCATCAAGATTGGGTGAAAAAATATTTGCTGGTATTTCGAAAACTCGTAATTTCTTAGAAGCTTGGCAACCCCTCTCAATGAAAGTGCTTTTCCACAGTCTGCGCCTAGGGCTACTTGAAGAGGAAACAAACCATAGAGACAAATCTGAGAACTCCTTTATTTTGTCAAGTTTCAAAGAGCTACTACAAACCATGTTGGATTTAGAGTTCCAAATTCATCTATCTATATAGGAGAGAACAGAGGGAAACCTAAATATAAGAACTGCTACTGTCGACGAACGCTTCAACCTAGAAGAAAAAAATTTTGTGAGCCAAGTGGGACTTGTGTACTGATCATTACCACCAAGTATCATCAAGATTGGGTGAAAAAATATTTGCTGGTATTTCGGAAACTCGTTATTTCTTAGAAGTTTGGCAACCCCTCTAAATGAAAGTGCTTTCCACAGTCTGTGCCTAGGGCTACTTGAAGAGGAAACAAACCATAGAGACAAAACTGAGAACTCCTTTATTTTGTCAAGTTTAAAAGAGCTACTACAAACCATGTTGAATTTAGAGTTCCAAATTCATCTATCTATATAGGAGAGAACAGAGGGAAAACTAAATATAAAAACTGCTACTGTAGACGAAAGCTTTAACCTAGAAGAACAAAATTTGGTGAGCCAAGTGGGATTTGTGTACTGATCATTACCACCAAGTATCATCAAGATTGGGTGAAAAAATATTTGCTGGTATTTCCTAAACTCGTTAATTCTTAGAAGCTTGGCAACCCATCTCAATGAAAGTGCTTTTCCACAGTCTGTGCCTAGGGCTACTTGAAGAGGAAACAAACCATAGAGACAAAACTGAGAACTCCTTTATTTTGTCAAGTTTCAAAGAGCTACTACAAACCATGTTGGATTTAGAGTTCCAAATTCATCTATCTATATAGGAGAGAACAGAGGGAAACCTAAATATAAAAACTGCTACTGTAGACGAACGCTTCAACCTAGAAGAACAAAATTTGGTGAGCCAATTGGGATCTGTATACTGATCATTACCACCAAGTATCATCAAGATTGGGTGAAAAAATATTTGCTGGTATTTCGGAAACTTGTAATCTTAGAAGCCTGGCAACCACTCTCAATGAAAGTGCTTTTCCACAGTCTGTGCCTAGGGCTACTTGAAGAGGAAACAAACCATAGAGAGAAAACTCAGAACTCCTTTATTTTGTCAAGTTTCAAAGAGCTACTACAAACCATGTTGGATTTAGAGTTCCAAATTCATCTATCTATATATGAGAGAACAGGGTGAACCCTAAATATAAAAACTGCTACTGTCGAAGAACGCTTCAACTTAGAAGAACAAAATTTGGTGAGCCAAGTGGGATTTGTGTACTGATCATTACCACCAAGTATTATCAAGATTGGGTGAAAAAATATTGGCTGGTATTTCGGAAACTCGTTATTTCGTAGAAGCTTGGCAACCCCTCTCAATGAAAGTGCTTTCCACAGTCTGTGCCTAGGGCTACTTGAAGAGGAAACAAACCATAGAGACAAAACGGAGAACTCCTTTATTTTGTCAAGTTTCAAAGAGCTACTACAAACCATGTTGAATTTAGAGTTCCAAATTCATCTACCTATATAGGAGAGAACAGAGGGAAACCTAAATATAAAAACTGCTACTGTAGACGAAAGCTTTAAACTCGAAGAACAAAATTTCGTGAGCCAAGTGGGATTTGTGTACTGCTCATTACCACCAAGTATCATCAAGATTGGGTGAAAAAATATTTGCTGGTATTTCGAAAACTCGTAATTTCTTAGAAGCTTGGCAACCCCTCTCATTGAAAGAGCTTTTCCACAGTCTGTGCCTAGGGCTACTTGAAGAGGAAACAAACCATAGAGACAAATCTGAGAACTCCTTTATTTTGTCAAGTTTCAAAGAGTTACTACAAACCATGTTGGATTTAGAGTTCCAAATTCATCTATCTATATAGGAGAGAACAGAGGGAAACCTAAATATAAGAACTGCTACTGCAGACGAACGCTTCAACCTAGAAGACAAAAATTTTGTGAGCCAAGTGGGACTTGTGTACTGATCATTACCACCAAGTATCATCAATATTGGGTGAAAAATATTTGCTGGTATTTCGGAAACTCGTTATTTCTTAGAAGTTTGGCAACCCCTCTAAATGAAAGTGCTTTCCACAGTCTGTGCCTAGGGCTACTTGAAGAGGAAACAAACCATAGAGACAAAACTGAGAACTCCTTTATTTTGTCAAGTTTAAAAGAGCTACTACAAACCATGTTGAATTTAGAGTTCCAAATTCATCTATCTATATAGGAGAGAACAGAGGGAAAACTAAATATAAAAACTGCTACTGTGGACGAAAGCTTTAACCTAGAAGAACAAAATTTGGTGAGCCAAGTGGGATTTGTGTACTGATCATTACCACCAAGTATCATCAAGATTGGGTGAAAAAATATTTGCTGGTATTTCCTAAACTCGTTAATTCTTAGAAGCTTGGCAACCCATCTCAATGAAAGTGCTTTTCCACAGTCTGTGCCTAGGGCTACTTGAAGAGGAAACAAACCATAGAGACAAAACTGAGAACTCCTTTATTTTGTCAAGTTTCAAAGAGCTACTACAAACCATGTTGGATTTAGAGTTCCAAATTCATCTATCTATATAGGAGAGAACAGAGGGAAACCTAAATATAAAAACTGCTAATGTAGACGAACGCTTCAACCTAGAAGAACAAAATTTGGTGAGCCAATTGGGATCTGTATACTGATCATTACCACCAAGTATCATCAAGATTGGGTGAAAAAATATTTGCTGGTATTTCGGAAACTTGTAATCTTAGAAGCCTGGCAACCACTCTCAATGAAAGTGCTTTTCCACAGTCTGTGCCTAGGGCTACTTGAAGAGGAAACAAACCATAGAGAGAAAACTCAGAACTCCTTTATTTTGTCAAGTTTCAAAGAGCTACTACAAACCATGTTGGATTTAGAGTTCCAAATTCATCTACCTTTATATGAGAGAACAGGGTGAAACCTAAATATAAAAACTGCTACTGTCGAAGAACGCTTCAACCTAGAAGAACAAAATTTGGTGAGCCAAGTGGGATTTGTGTACTGATCATTACCACCAAGTATTATCAAGATTGGGTGAAAAAATATTGGCTGGTATTTCGGAAACTCGTTATTTCGTAGAAGCTTGGCAACCCCTCTCAATGAAAGTGCTTTCCACAGTCTGTGCCTAGGGCTACTTGAAGAGAAAACAAACCATAGAGACAAAACTGAGAACTCCTTTATTTTCTCAAGTTTCAAAGAGCTACTACAAACCATGTTGAATTTAGAGTTCCAAATTCATCTATCTATATAGGAGAGAACAGAGGGAAACCTAAATATAAAAACTGCTACTGTAGACGAAAGCTTAAACTCGAAGAACAAAATTTCGTGAGCCAAGTGGGATTTGTGTACTGATCATTACCACCAAGTATCATCAAGATTGGGTGAAAAAATATTTGCTGGTATTTCGAAAAATCGTAATTTCTTAGAAGCTTGGCAACCCCTCTTAATGAAAGTGCTTTTCCACAGTCTGTGCCTAGGGCTACTTGAAGAGGAAACAAACCATAGAGAGAAAACTCAGAACTCCTTTATTTTGTCAAGTTTCAAAGAGCTACTACAAACCATGTTGGATTTAGAGTTCCAAATTCATCTATCTATATATGAGAGAACAGAGTGAACCCTAAATATAAAAACTGCTACTGTCGAAGAACGCTTCAACCTAGAAGAACAAAATTTGGTGAGCCAAGTGGGATTTGTGTACTGATCATTACCACCAAGTATTATCAAGATTGGGTGAAAAAATATTGGCTGGTATTTCGGAAACTCCTTATTTCGTAGAAGCTTGGCAACCCCTCTCAATGAAAGTGCTTTCCACAGTCTGTGCCTAGGGCTACTTGAAGAGGAAACAAACCATAGAGACAAAACTGAGAACTCCTTTATTTTGTCAAGTTTCAAAGAGCTACTACAAACCATGTTGATTTTAGAGTTCCAAATTCATCTACCTATATAGGAGAGAACAGAGGGAAACCTAAATATAAAAACTGCTACTGTAGACGAAAGCTTCAAACTCGAAGAACAAAATTTCATCAGCCAAGTGGGATTTGTGTACTGATCATTACCACCAAGTATCATCAAGATTGGGTGAAAAAATATTTGCTGGTATTTCGAAAACTCGTAATTTCTTAGAAGCTTGTCAACCCCTCTCAATGAAAGTGCTTTTCCACAGTCTGTGCCTAGGGCTACTTGAAGAGGAAACAAACCATAGAGACAAATCTGAGAACTCCTATATTTTGTCAAGTTTCAAAGAGCTACTACAAACCATGTTGGATTTAGAGTTCCAAATTCATCTATCTATATAGGAGAGAACAGAGTGAAACCTAAATATAAGAACTGCTACTGTCGACGAATGCTTCAAACTAGAAGAAAAAAATTTTGTGAGCCAAGTGGGACTTGTGTACTGATCATTACCACCAAGTATCATCAAGATTGGGTGAAAAAATATTTGCTGGTATTTCCTAAACTCGTTAATTCTTAGAAGCTTGGCAACCCATCTCAATGAAAGTGCTTTTCCACAGTCTGTGCCTAGGGCTACTTGAAGAGGAAACAAACCATAGAGACAAAACTGAGAACTCCTTTATTTTGTCAAGTTTCAAAGAGCTACTACAAACCATGTTGGATTTAGAGTTCCAAATTCATCTATCTATATAGGAGAGAACAGAGGGAAACCTAAATATAAAAACTGCTACTGTCGACGAACGCTTCAACCTAGAAGAACAAAATTTGGTGAGCCAATTGGGATCTGTATACTGATCATTACCACCAAGTATCATCAAGATTGGGTGAAAAAATATTTGCTGGTATTTCGGAAACTTGTAATCTTAGAAGCCTGGCAACCACTCTCAATGAAAGTGCTTTTCCACAGTCTGTGCCTAGGGCTACTTGACGAGGAAACAAACCATAGAGAGAAAACTCAGAACTCCTTTATTTTGTCAAGTTTCAAAGAGCTACTACAAACCATGTTGGATTTAGAGTTCCAAATTCATCTATCTATATATGAGAGAACAGGGTGAACCCTAAATATAATAACTGCTACTGTCGAAGAACGCTTCAACCTAGAAGAACAAAATTTGGTGAGCCAAGTGGGATTTGTGTACTGATCATTACCACCAAGTATTATCAAGATTGGGTGAAAAAATATTGGATGGTATTTCGGAAACTCGTTATTTCGTAGAAGCTTGGCAACCCCTCTCAATGAAAGTGCTTTCCACAGTCTGTGCCTATGGCTACTTGAAGAGGAAACAAACCATAGAGACAAAACTGAGAACTCCTTTATTTTGTCAAGTTTCAAAGAGCTACTACAAACCATGTTGAATTTAGAGTTCCAAATTCATCTACCTATATAGGAGAGAACAGAGGAAAACCTAAATATAAAAACTGCTACTGTAGACGAAAGCTTTAAACTCGAAGAAGAAAATTTCGTGAGCCAAGTGGGATTTGTGTACTGATCATTACCACCAAGTATCATCAAGATTGGGTGAAAAAATATTTGCTGGTATTTCGAAAACTCGTAATTTCTTAGAAGCTTGGCAACCCCTCTCAATGAAAGTGCTTTTCCACAGTTTGCGCCTAGGGCTACTTGAAGAGGAAACAAACCATAGAGACAAATCTGAGAACTCCTTTATTTTGTCAAGTTTCAAAGAGCTACTACAAACCATGTTGGATTTACAGTTCCAAATTCATCTATCTATATAGGAGAGAACAGAGGGAAACCTAAATATAAGAACTGCTACTGTCGACGAACGCTTCAACCTAGAAGAAAAAAATTTGGTGAGCCAAGTGGGACTTGTGTACTGATCATTACCACCAAGTATCATCAAGATTGGGTGAAAAAATATTTGCTGGTATTTCGGAAACTCGTTATTTCTTAGAAGTTTGGCAACCCCTATAAATGAAAGTGCTTTCCACAGTCTGTGCCTAGGGCTACTTGAAGAGGAAACAAACCATAGAGACAAAACTGAGAACTCCTTTATTTTGTCAAGTTTAAAAGAGCTACTACAAACCATGTTGAATTTAGAGTTCCAAATTCATCTATCTATATAGGAGAGAACAGAGGG
The DNA here is from genome assembly GCF_048772815.1 of Callospermophilus lateralis. Classification (NCBI taxonomy): domain Eukaryota; kingdom Metazoa; phylum Chordata; class Mammalia; order Rodentia; family Sciuridae; genus Callospermophilus; species Callospermophilus lateralis. The sequence continues at coordinate 70,880 of NW_027514157.1, read as the reverse complement.
AAAACTAAATATAAAAACTGCTACTGTAGACGAAAGCTTTAACCTAGAAGAACAAAATTTGGTGAGCCAAGTGGGATTTGTGTACTGATCATTACCACCAAGTATCATCAAGATTGGGTGAAAAAATATTTGCTGGTATTTCGGAAACTTGTAATCTTAGAAGCCTGGCAACCACACTCAATGAAAGTGCTTTTCCACAGTCTGTGCCTAGGGCTACTTGAAGAGGAAACAAACCATAGAGAGAAAACTCAGAACTCCTTTATTTTGTCAAGTTTCAAAGAGCTACTACAAACCATGTTGGATTTAGAGTTCCAAATTCATCTATCTATATATGAGAGAACAGGGTGAAACCTAAATATAAAAACTGCTACTGTCGAAGAACGCTTCAACCTAGAGGAACAAAATTTGGTGAGCCAAGTGGGATTTGTGTACTGATCATTACCACCAAGTATTATCAAGATTGGGTGAAAAAATATTGGTTGGTATTTCGGAAACTCGTTATTTCGTAGAAGCTTGGCAACCCCTCTCAATGAAAGTGCTTTCCACAGTCTGTGCCTAGGGCTACTTGAAGAGGAAACAAACCATAGAGACAAAACTGAGAACTCCTTTATTTTGTCAAGTTTCAAAGAGCTACTACAAACCATGTTGAATTTAGAGTTCCAAATTCATCTACCTATATAGGAGAGAACAGGGGGAAACCTAAATATAAAAACTGCTACTGTAGACGAAAGCTTCAAACTCGAAGAACAAAATTTCGTGAGCCAAGTGGGATTTGTGTACTGATCATTACCACCAAGTATCATCAAGATTGGGTGAAAAAATATTTGCTGGTATTTCGAAAACTCGTAATTTCTTAGAAGCTTGGCAACCCGTCTCATTGAAAGTGCTTTTCCACAGTATGTGCCTAGGGCTACTTGAAGAGGAAACAAACCATAGAGACAAATCTGAGAACTCCATTATTTTGTCAAGTTTCAAAGAGTTACTACAAACCATGTTGGATTTAGAGTTCCAAATTCATCTATCTATATAGGAGAGAACAGAGGGAAACCTAAATATAAGAACTGCTACTGCAGACGAACGCTTCAACCTAGAAGACAAAAATTTTGTGAGCCAAGTGGGACTTGTGTACTGATCATTACCACCAAGTATCATCAAGATTGGGTGAAAAAATATTTGCTGGTATATCCTAAACTCGTTAATTCTTAGAAGCTTGGCAACCCATCTCAATGAAAGTGCTTTTCCACAGTCTGTGCCTAGGGCTACTTGAAGAGGAAACAAACCATATAGACAAAACTGAGAACTCCTTTATTTTGTCAAGTTTCAAAGAGCTACTACAAACCATGTTGGATTTACAGTTCCAAATTCATCTATCTATATAGGAGAGAACAGAGGGAAACCTAAATATAAAAACTGCTACTGTAGACGAACGCTTCAACCTAGAAGAACAAAATTTGGTGAGCCAATTGGGATCTGTATACTGATCATTACCACCAAGTATCATCAAGATTGGGTGAAAAAATATTTGCTGGTATTTCAGAAACTTGTAATCTTAGAAGCCTGGCAACCACTCTCAATGAAAGTGCTTTTAAACAGTCTGTGCCTAGGGCTACTTGAAGAGGAAACAAACCATAGAGAGAAAACTCAGAACTCCTTTATTTTGTCAAGTTTCAAAGAGCTACTACAAACCATGTTGGATTTAGAGTTCCAAATTCATCTATCTATATATGAGAGAACAGGGTGAACCCTAAATATAAAAACTGCTACTGTCGAAGAACGCTTCAACCTAGAAGAACAAAATTTGGTGAGCCAAGTGGGATTTGTGTACTGATCATTACCACCAAGTATTATCAAGATTGGGTGAAAAAATATTGGCTGGTATTTCGGAAACTCGTTATTTCGTAGAAGCTTGGCAACCCCTCTCAATGAAAGTGCTTTCCACAGTCTGTGCCTAGGGCTACTTGAAGAGGAAACAAACCATAGAGACAAAACTGAGAACTCCTTTATTTTGTCAAGTTTCAAAGAGCTACTACAAACCATGTTGAATTTAGAGTTCCAAATTCATCTACCTATATAGGAGAGAACAGAGGGAAACCTAAATATAAAAACTGCTACTGTAAACGAAAGCTTTAAACTCGAAGAACAAAATTTCGTGAGCCAAGTGGGATTTGTGTACTGATCATTACCACCAAGTATCATCAAGATTGGGTGAAAAAATATTTGCTGGTATTTCGAAAACTCATATTTCTTAGAAGCTTGGCAACCCCTCTCAATGAAAGTGCTTTTCCACAGTCTGCGCCTAGGGCTACTTGAAGAGGAAACAAACCATAGAGACAAATCTGAGAACTCCTTTATTTTGTCAAGTTTCAAAGAGCTACTACAAACCATGTTGGATTTAGAGTTCCAAATTCATCTATCTATATAGGAGAGAACAGAGGGAAACCTAAATATAAGAACTGCTACTGTCGACGAACGCTTCAACCTAGAAGAAAAAAATTTTGTGAGCCAAGTGGGACTTGTGTACTGATCATTACCACCAAGTATCATCAAGATTGGGTGAAAAAATATTTGCTGGTATTTCGGAAACTCGTTATTTCTTAGAAGTTTGGCAACCACTCTAAATGAAAGTGCTTTCCACAGTCTGTGCCTAGGGCTACTTGAAGAGGAAACAAACCATAGAGACAAAACTGAGAACTCCTTTATTTTGTCAAGTTTAAAAGAGCTACTACAAACCATGTTGAATTTAGAGTTCCAAATTCATCTATCTATATAGGAGAGAACAGAAGGAAAACTAAATATAAAAACTGCTACTGTAGACGAAAGCTTTTACCTAGATGAACAAAATTTGGTGAGCCAAGTGGGATTTGTGTACTGATCATTACCACCAAGTATCATCAAGATTGGGTGAAAAAATATTTGCTGGTATTTCGGAAACTTGTAATCTTAGAAGCCTGGCAACCACACTCAATGAAAGTGCTTTTCCACAGTCTGTGCCTAGGGCTACTTGAAGAGGAAACAAACCATAGAGAGAAAACTCAGAACTCCTTTATTTTGTCAAGTTTCAAAGAGCTACTACAAACCATGTTGGATTTAGAGTTCCAAATTCATCTATCTATATATGAGAGAACAGGGTGAAACCTAAATATAAAAACTGCTACTGTCGAAGAACGCTTCAACCTAGAGGAACAAAATTTGGTGAGCCAAGTGGGATTTGTGTACTGATCATTACCACCAAGTATTATCAAGATTGGGTGAAAAAATATTGGTTGGTATTTCGGAAACTCGTTATTTCGTAGAAGCTTGGCAACCCCTCTCAATGAAAGTGCTTTCCACAGTCTGTGCCTAGGGCTACTTGAAGAGGAAACAAACCATAGAGACAAAACTGAGAACTCCTTTATTTTGTCAAGTTTCAAAGAGCTACTACAAACCATGTTGAATTTAGAGTTCCAAATTCATCTACCTATATAGGAGAGAACAGGGGGAAACCTAAATATAAAAACTGCTACTGTAGACGAAAGCTTCAAACTCGAAGAACAAAATTTCGTGAGCCAAGTGGGATTTGTGTACTGATCATTACCACCAAGTATCATCAAGATTGGGTGAAAAAATATTTGCTGGTATTTCGAAAACTCGTAATTTCTTAGAAGCTTGGCAACCCGTCTCATTGAAAGTGCTTTTCCACAGTATGTGCCTAGGGCTACTTGAAGAGGAAACAAACCATAGAGACAAATCTGAGAACTCCATTATTTTGTCAAGTTTCAAAGAGTTACTACAAACCATGTTGGATTTAGAGTTCCAAATTCATCTATCTATATAGGAGAGAACAGAGGGAAACCTAAATATAAGAACTGCTACTGCAGACGAACGCTTCAACCTAGAAGACAAAAATTTTGTGAGCCAAGTGGGACTTGTGTACTGATCATTACCACCAAGTATCATCAAGATTGGGTGAAAAAATATTTGCTGGTATATCCTAAACTCGTTAATTCTTAGAAGCTTGGCAACCCATCTCAATGAAAGTGCTTTTCCACAGTCTGTGCCTAGGGCTACTTGAAGAGGAAACAAACCATATAGACAAAACTGAGAACTCCTTTATTTTGTCAAGTTTCAAAGAGCTACTACAAACCATGTTGGATTTACAGTTCCAAATTCATCTATCTATATAGGAGAGAACAGAGGGAAACCTAAATATAAAAACTGCTACTGTAGACGAACGCTTCAACCTAGAAGAACAAAATTTGGTGAGCCAATTGGGATCTGTATACTGATCATTACCACCAAGTATCATCAAGATTGGGTGAAAAAATATTTGCTGGTATTTCAGAAACTTGTAATCTTAGAAGCCTGGCAACCACTCTCAATGAAAGTGCTTTTAAACAGTCTGTGCCTAGGGCTACTTGAAGAGGAAACAAACCATAGAGAGAAAACTCAGAACTCCTTTATTTTGTCAAGTTTCAAAGAGCTACTACAAACCATGTTGGATTTAGAGTTCCAAATTCATCTATCTATATATGAGAGAACAGGGTGAACCCTAAATATAAAAACTGCTACTGTCGAAGAACGCTTCAACCTAGAAGAACAAAATTTGGTGAGCCAAGTGGGATTTGTGTACTGATCATTACCATCAAGTATTATCAAGATTGGGTGAAAAAATATTGGCTGGTATTTCGGAAACTCGTTATTTCGTAGAAGCTTGGCAACCCCTCTCAATGAAAGTGCTTTCCACAGTCTGTGCCTAGGGCTACTTGAAGAGGAAACAAACCATAGAGACAAAACTGAGAACTCCTTTATTTTGTCAAGTTTCAAAGAGCTACTACAAACCATGTTGAATTTAGAGTTCCAAATTCATCTACCTATATAGGAGAGAACAGGGGGAAACCTAAATATAAAAACTGCTACTGTAGACGAAAGCTTCAAACTCGAAGAACAAAATTTCGTGAGCCAAGTGGGATTTGTGTACTGATCATTACCACCAAGTATCATCAAGATTGGGTGAAAAAATATTTGCTGGTATTTCGAAAACTCGTAATTTCTTAGAAGCTTGGCAACCCGTCTCATTGAAAGTGCTTTTCCACAGTATGTGCCTAGGGCTACTTGAAGAGGAAACAAACCATAGAGACAAATCTGAGAACTCCATTATTTTGTCAAGTTTCAAAGAGTTACTACAAACCATGTTGGATTTAGAGTTCCAAATTCATCTATCTATATAGGAGAGAACAGAGGGAAACCTAAATATAAGAACTGCTACTGCAGACGAACGCTTCAACCTAGAAGACAAAAATTTTGTGAGCCAAGTGGGACTTGTGTACTGATCATTACCACCAAGTATCATCAAGATTGGGTGAAAAAATATTTGCTGGTATATCCTAAACTCGTTAATTCTTAGAAGCTTGGCAACCCATCTCAATGAAAGTGCTTTTCCACAGTCTGTGCCTAGGGCTACTTGAAGAGGAAACAAACCATAGAGACAAAACTGAGAACTCCTTTATTTTGTCAAGTTTCAAAGAGCTACTACAAACCATGTTGGATTTACAGTTCCAAATTCATCTATCTATATAGGAGAGAACAGAGGGAAACCTAAATATAAAAACTGCTACTGTAGACGAACGCTTCAACCTAGAAGAACAAAATTTGGTGAGCCAATTGGGATCTGTATACTGATCATTACCACCAAGTATCATCAAGATTGGGTGAAAAAATATTTGCTGGTATTTCAGAAACTTGTAATCTTAGAAGCCTGGCAACCACTCTCAATGAAAGTGCTTTTCCACAGTCTGTGCCTAGGGCTACTTGAAGAGGAAACAAACCATAGAGAGAAAACTCAGAACTCCTTTATTTTGTCAAGTTTCAAAGAGCTACTACAAACCATGTTGGATTTAGAGTTCCAAATTCATCTATCTATATATGAGAGAACAGGGTGAACCCTAAATATAAAAACTGCTACTGTCGAAGAACGCTTCAACCTAGAAGAACAAAATTTGGTGAGCCAAGTGGGATTTGTGTACTGATCATTACCACCAAGTATTATCAAGATTGGGTGAAAAAATATTGGCTGGTATTTCGGAAACTCGTTATTTCGTAGAAGCTTGGCAACCCCTCTCAATGAAAGTGCTTTCCACAGTCTGTGCCTAGGGCTACTTGAAGAGGAAACAAACCATAGAGACAAAACTGAGAACTCCTTTATTTTGTCAAGTTTCAAAGAGCTACTACAAACCATGTTGAATTTAGAGTTCCAAATTCATCTACCTATATAGGAGAGAACAGAGGGAAACCTAAATATAAAAACTGCTACTGTAAACGAAAGCTTTAAACTCGAAGAACAAAATTTCGTGAGCCAAGTGGGATTTGTGTACTGATCATTACCACCAAGTATCATCAAGATTGGGTGAAAAAATATTTGCTGGTATTTCGAAAACTCATATTTCTTAGAAGCTTGGCAACCCCTCTCAATGAAAGTGCTTTTCCACAGTCTGCGCCTAGGGCTACTTGAAGAGGAAACAAACCATAGAGACAAATCTGAGAACTCCTTTATTTTGTCAAGTTTCAAAGAGCTACTACAAACCATGTTGGATTTAGAGTTCCAAATTCATCTATCTATATAGGAGAGAACAGAGGGAAACCTAAATATAAGAACTGCTACTGTCGACGAACTCTTCAACCTAGAAGAAAAAAATTTTGTGAGCCAAGTGGGACTTGTGTACTGATCATTACCACCAAGTATCATCAAGATTGGGTGAAAAAATATTTGCTGGTATTTCGGAAACTCGTTATTTCTTAGAAGTTTGGCAACCACTCTAAATGAAAGTGCTTTCCACAGTCTGTGCCTAGGGCTACTTGAAGAGGAAACAAACCATAGAGACAAAACTGAGAACTCCTTTATTTTGTCAAGTTTAAAAGAGCTACTACAAACCATGTTGAATTTAGAGTTCCAAATTCATCTATCTATATAGGAGAGAACAGAAGGAAAACTAAATATAAAAACTGCTACTGTAGACGAAAGCTTTTACCTAGAAGAACAAAATTTGGTGAGCCAAGTGGGATTTGTGTACTGATCATTACCACCAAGTATCATCAAGATTGGGTGAAAAAATATTTGCTGGTATTTCCTAAACTCGTTAATTCTTAGAAGTTTGGCAACCCATCTCAATGAAAGTGGTTTTCCACAGTCTGTGCCTAGGGCTACTTGAAGAGGAAACAAACCATAGAGACAAAACTCAGAACTCCTTTATTTTGTCAAGTTTCAAAGAGCTACTGCAAACCATGTTGGATTTAGAGTTCCAAATTCATCTATCTATATAGGAGAGAACAGAGGGAAACCTAAATATAAAAACTGCTACTGTAGACGAACGCTTCAACCTAGAAGAACAAAATTTGGTGAGCCAATTGGGATCTGTATACTGATCATTACCACCAAGTATCATCAAGATTGGGTGAAAAAATATTTGCTGGTATTTCGGAAACTTGTAATCTTAGAAGCCTGGCAACCACTCTCAATGAAAGTGCTTTTCCACAGTCTGTGCCTAGGGCTACTTGAAGAGGAAACAAACCATAGAGAGAAAACTCAGAACTCCTTTATTTTGTCAAGTTTCAAAGAGCTACTACAAACCATGTTGGATTTAGAGTTCCAAATTCATCTATCTTTATATGAGAGAACAGGGTGAAAACTAAATATAAAAACTGCTACTGTCGAAGAACGCTTCAAACTAGTAGAACAAAATTTGATGAGCCAAGTGGGATTTGTGTACTGATCATTACCACCAAGTATTATCAAGATTGGGTGAAAAAATATTGGCTGGTATTTCGGAAACTCGTTATTTCGTAGAAGCTTGGCAACCCCTCTCAATGAAAGTGCTTTCCACAGTCTGTGCCTAGGGCTACTTGAAGAGAAAACAAACCATAGAGACAAAACTGAGAACTCCTTTATTTTCTCAAGTTTCAAAGAGCTACTACAAACCATGTTGAATTTAGAGTTCCAAATTCATCTATCTATATAGGAGAGAACAGAGGGAAACCTAAATATAAAAACTGCTACTGTAGACGAAAGCTTCAAACTCGAAGAACAAAATTTCGTGAGCCAAGTGGGATTTGTGTACTGATCATTACCACCAAGTATCATCAAGATTGGGTGAAAAAATATTTGCTGGTATTTCGAAAACTCGTAATTTCTTAGAAGCTTGGCAACCCCTCTTAATGAAAGTGCTTTTACACAGTCTGTGCCTAGGGCTACTTGAAGAGGAAACAAACCATAGAGAGAAAACTCAGAACTCCTTTATTTTGTCAAGTTTCAAAGAGCTACTACAAACCATGTTGGATTTAGAGTTCCAAATTCATCTATCTATATATGAGAGAACAGAGTGAACCCTAAATATAAAAACTGCTACTGTCGAAGAACGCTTCAACCTAGAAGAACAAAATTTGGTGAGCCAAGTGGGATTTGTGTACTGATCATTACCACCAAGTATTATCAAGATTGGGTGAAAAAATATTGGCTGGTATTTCGGAAACTCGTTATTTCGTAGAAGCTTGGCAACCCCTCTCAATGAAAGTGCTTTCCACAGTCTGTGCCTAGGGCTACTTGAAGAGGAAACAAACCATAGAGACAAAACTGAGAACTCCTTTATTTTGTCAAGTTTCAAAGAGCTACTACAAACCATGTTGAATTTAGAGTTCCAAATTCATCTACCTATATAGGAGAGAACAGAGGGTAACCTAAATATAAAAACTGCTACTGTAGACGAAAGCTTCAAACTCGAAGAACAAAATTTCGTCAGCCAAGTGGGATTTGTGTACTGATCATTACCACCAAGTATCATCAAGATTGGGTGAAAAAATATTTGCTGGTATTTCGAAAACTCGTAATTTCTTAGAAGCTTGGCAACCCCTCTCAATGAAAGTGCTTTTCCACAGTCTTGCCTAGGGCTACTTGAAGAGGAAACAAACAATAGAGACAAATCTGAGAACTCCTATATTTTGTCAAGTTTCAAAGAGCTACTACAAACCATGTTGGATTTAGAGTTCCAAATTCATCTATCTATATAGGAGAGAACAGAAAGAAACCTAAATATAAGAACTGCTACTGTCGACGAACGCTTCAACCTAGAAGAAAATAATTTTGTGAGCCAAGTGGGACTTGTGTACTGATCATTACCACCAAGTATCATCAAGATTGGGTGAAAAAATATTTGCTGGTATTTCCTAAACTCGTTAATTCTTAGAAGCTTGGCAACCCCTCTCAATGAAAGTGCTTTCCACAGTCTGTGCCTAGGGCTACTAGAAGAGGAAACAAACCATAGAGACAAAACTGAGAACTCCTTTATTTTGTCAAGTTTCAAAGAGCTACTACAAACCATGTTGGATTTAGAATTCCAAATTCATCTATCTATATAGGAGAGAACAGAGGGAAACCTAAATATAAAAACTGCTACTGTAGACTAAAGCTTCAAACTTGAAGAACAAATTTTCGTGAGCCAAGTGGGATTTGTGTACTGATCATTACCACCAAGTATCATCAAGATTGGGTGAAAAAATATTTGCTGGTATTTCGGAAACTCGTTATTTCTTAGAAGCTTGGCAACCCCTCTCAATGAAAGTGCTTTTCCACAGTCTGTGCCTAGTGCTACTTGAACAGGAAACAAACCATAGAGACAAATCTGAGAACTCCATTATTTTGTCAAGTTTCAAAGAGCTACTACAAACCATGTTGGATGTAGAGTTCCAAATTCATCTATCTATATAGGAGAGAACAGAGTGAAACCTAAAATTAAAAACTGCAACTGTCGACGAACGCTTCAACCTAGAAGAACAAAATTTGGTGAGCCAAGTTGGACTTGTGTACTGATCATTACCACCAAGTATTATCAAGATTGGGTGAAAAAATATTTGCTGGTATTTCGGAAACTCGTTATTTCTTAGAAGCTTGGCAACGCCTCTCAATGAAAGTGCTTTCCACAGTCTGTGCCTAGGGCTATTTAAGAGGAAACAAACCATAGAGACAAAACTGAGAACTCCTTTATATTGTCAAGTTTAAAAGAGCTACTGCAAACCATGATGGATTTAGAGTTCCAAATTCATCTATCTATATAGGAGAGAACAGAGGGAAACCTAAATATAAAAAATGCTACTGTAGACGAAAGCTTCAACCTAGAAGAACAAAATTTGGTGAGCCAAGTGGGATTTGTGTACTGATAATTACCACCAAGTATCATCAAGTTTGGGTGAAAAAATATTTGCTGGTATTTCGGAAACTCGTAATTTCTTAGAAGCTTTTCAAACCCTCTAAGTGAAAGTGCGTTTCCACAGTCTGTGCCTAGGGCTACTTGAAGAGGAACCAAACCATAGAGACAAAACTGAGAACTCCTTTATTTTGTCAAGTTTCAAAGAGCTACTACAAACCATGTTGAATTTAGAGTTCCAAATTCATCTACCTATATAGGAGAGAACAGAGGGAAACCTAAATATAAAAACTGCTACTGTAGACGAAAGCTTCAAACTCGAAGAAGAAAATTTCGTCAGCCAAGTGGGATTTGTGTACTGATCATTACCACCAAGTATCATCAAGATTGGGTGAAAAAATATTTGCTGGTATTTCGAAAACTCGTAATTTCTTAGAAGCTTGGCAACCCCTCTCAATGAAAGTGCTTTTCCACAGTCTGTGCCTAGGGCTACTTGAAGAGGAAACAAACCATAGAGACAAATCTGAGAACTCCTATATTTTGTCAAGTTTCAAAGAGCTACTACAAACCATGTTGGATTTAGAGTTCCAAATTCATCTATCTATATAGGAGAGAACAGAAAGAAACCTAAATATAAGAACTGCTACTGTCGACGAACGCTTCAACCTTGAAGAAAAAAATTTTGTGAGCCAAGTGGGACTTGTGTACTGATCATTACCACCAAGTATCATCAAGATTGGGTGAAAAAATATTTCCTGGTATTTCCTAAACTCGTTAATTCTTAGAAGCTTGGCAACCCCTCTCAATGAAAGTGCTTTCCACAGTCTGTGCCTAGGGCTACTTGAAGAGGAAACAAACCATAGAGACAAAACTGAGAACTCCTTTATTTTGTCAAGTTTCAAAGAGCTACTACAAACCATGTTGAATTTAGAGTTCCAAATTCATCTATCTATATAGGAGAGAACAGAGGAAAACCTAAATATAAAAACTGCTACTGTATACTAAAGCTTCAAACTCGAAGAACAAAATTTCGTGAGCCAAGTGGGATTTGTGTACTCATCATTACCACCAAGTATCATCAAGATTGGGTGAAAAAATATTTGCTGGTATTTCGAAAACTCGTAATTTCTTAGAAGTTTTGCAACCCCTCTTAATGAAAATGCTTTTCCACAGTCTGTGCCTAGGGCTACTTGAAGAGGAAACTAACTATAAAGACAAATCTGAGAACTCTTTTATTTTGTCAAGTTTCAAAGAGCTACTACAAACCATGTTGGATTTAGAGTTCCAAAGTCATCTATCTATATAGGAGAGAACACAGGGAAACCTAAATATAAGAACTGCTACTGTCGACGAACGCTTCAACCTAGAAGAAAAAAATTTTGTGAGCCAAGTGGGACTTGTGTACTGATCATTACCACCAAGTATCATCAAGATTGGGTGAAAAAATATTTGCTGGTATTTCGGAAACTCGTTATTTCTTAGAAGCTTGGCAACCCCTCTAAATGAAAGTGCTTTCCACAGTCTGTGCCTAGGGCTACTAGAAGAGGAAACAAACCATAGAGACAAAACTGAGAACTCCTTTATTTTGTCAAGTTTCAAAGAGCTACTACAAACCATGTTGAATTTAGAGTTCCAAATTCATCTATCTATATAGGAGATAACAGAGGGAAACCTAAATATACAAACTGCTACTGTAGACGAAAGCTTCAAACTAGAAGAACAAAATTTGGTGAGCCAAGTGGGATTTGTGTACTGATCATTACCACCAAGTATCATCAAGATTGGGTGAAAAAATATTTGCTGGTATTTCCTAAACTCGTTAATTCTTAGAAGCTTGGCAACCCCTCTCAATGAAAGTGCTTTCCACAGTCTGTGCCTAGGGCTACTTGAAGAGGAAACAAACCATAGAGACAAAACTGAGAACTCCTTTATTTTGTCAAGTTTCAAAGAGCTACTACAAACCATGTTGAATTTAGAGTTCCTAATTCATCTATCTATATAGGAGAGAACAGAGGGAAACCTAAATATAAAAACTGCTACTGTAGACTAAAGCTTCAAACTCAAAGAACAAAATTTCGTGAGCCAAGTGGGATTTGTGTACTGATCATTACCACCAAGTATCATCAAGATTGGGTGAAAAAATATTTGCTGGTATTTCGAAAACTCGTAATTTCTTAGAAGTTTTGCAACCCCTCTTAATGAAAGTGCTTTTCCACAGTCTGTGCCCAGGGCTACTTGAAGAGGAAACAAACCCTAGAGACAAATCTGAGAACTCCTTTATTTTGTCAAGTTTCAAAGAGCTACTACAAACCATGTTGGATTTAGAGTTCCAAATTCATCTATCTATATAGGAGAGAACAGAGGGAAACCTAAATATAAGAACTGCTACTGTCGACGAACGCTTCAACCTGGAAGAAAAAAATTTTGTGAGCCAAGTGGGACTTGTGTACTGATCATTACCACCAAGTATCATCAAGATTGGGTGAAAAAATATTTGCTGGTATTTCGAAAACTCGTTATTTCTTAGAAGCTTGGCAACCCCTCTAAATAAAAGTGCTTTCCACAGTCTGTGCCTAGGGCTACTAGAAGAGGAAACAAACCATAGAGACAAAACTGAGAACTCCTTTATTTTGTCAAGTTTCAAAGAGCTACTACAAACCATGTTTGATTTAGAATTCCAAATTCATCTATCTATATAGGAGAGAACAGAGGGAAACCTAAATATAAAAACTGCTACTGTAGACTAAAGCTTCAAACTTGAAGAACAAATTTTCGTGAGCCAAGTGGGATTTGTGTACTGATCATTACCACCAAGTATCATCAAGATTGGGTGAAAAAATATTTGCTGGTATTTCGGAAACTCGTTATTTCTTAGAAGCTTGGCAACCCCTCTCAATGAAAGTGCTTTTCCACAGTCTGTGCCTAGTGCTACTTGAACATTAAACAAACCATAGAGACAAATCTGAGAACTCCATTATTTTGTCAAGTTTCAAAGAGCTACTACAAACCATGTTGGATGTAGAGTTCCAAATTCATCTATCTATATAGGAGAGAACAGAGTGAAACCTAAAATTAAAAACTGCTACTGTCGACGAACGCTTCAACTTGGAAGAACAAAATTTGGTGAGCCAAGTTGGACTTGTGTACTGATCATTACCACCAAGTATTATCAAGATTGGGTGAAAAAATATTTGCTGGTATTTCGGAAACTCGTTATTTCTTAGAAGCTTGGCAACGCCTCTCAATGAAAGTGCTTTCCACAGTCTGTGCCTAGGGCTATTTTAAGAGGAAACAAACCATAGAGACAAAACTGAGAACTCCTTTATATTGTCAAGTTTAAAAGAGCTACTACAAACCATGATGGATTTAGAGTTCCAAATTCATCTATCTATATAGGAGAGAACAGAGGGAAACCTAAATATAAAAAATGCTACTGTAGACGAAAGCTTCAACCTAGAAGAACAAAATTTGGTGAGCCAAGTGGGATTTGTGTACTGATAATTACCACCAAGTATCATCAAGTTTGGGTGAAAAAATATTTGCTGGTATTTCGGAAACTCGATATTTCTTAGAAGCTTGGCAACCCATCTCAATGAAAGTGCTTTTCCACTGTCTGTTCCTAGGGCTACTTGAAGAGGAAACAAACCATAGAGACAAAACTGAGAACTCCTTTATTTTGTCAAGTTTCAAAGAGCTACTACAAACCATGTTGAATTTAGAGTTCCAAATTCATCTATCTATATAGGAGATAACAGAGGGAAACCTAAATATACAAACTGCTACTGTAGACGAAAGCTTCAAACTAGAAGAACAAAATTTGGTGAGCCAAGTCGGATTTGTGTACTGATCATTACCAAAAAGTATCATCAAGATTGGGTGAAAAAATATTTGCTGGTATTTCCTAAACTCGTTAATTCTTAGAAGCTTGGCAACCCCTCTCAATGAAAGTGCTTTCCACAGTCTGTGCCTAGGGCTACTTGAAGAGGAAACAAACCATAGAGACAAAACTGAGAACTTTTTTATTTTGTCAAGTTTCAAAGAGCTACTACAAACCATGTTGAATTTAGAGTTCCTAATTCATCTATCTATATAGGAGAGAACAGAGGGAAACCTAAATATAAAAACTGCTACTGTAGACTAAAGCTTCAAACTCAAAGAACAAAATTTCATGAGCCATGTGGGATTTGTGTACTGATCATTACCACCAAGTATCATCAAGATTGGGTGAAAAAATATTTGCTGGTATTTCGAAAACTCGTAATTTCTTAGAAGTTTTGCAACCCCTCTTAATGAAAGTGCTTTTCCACAGTCTGTGCCCAGGGCTACTTGAAGAGGAAACAAACCATAGAGACAAATCTGAGAACTCCTTGATTTTGTCAAGTTTCAAAGAGCTACTACAAACCATGTTGGATTTAGAGTTCCAAATTCATCTATCTATATAGGAGAGAACAGAGGGAAACCTAAATATAAGAACTGCTACTGTCGACGAACGCTTCAACCTGGAAGAAAAAAATTTTGTGAGCCAAGTGCGACTTGTGTACTGATCATTACCACCAAGTATCATCAAGATTGGGTGAAAAAATATTTGCTGGTATTTCGGAAACTCGTTATTTCTTAGAAGCTTGGCAACCCCTCTAAATAAAACTGCTTTCCACAGTCTGTGCCTAGGGCTACTAGAAGAGGAAACAAACCATAGAGACAAAACTGAGAACTCCTTTATTTTGTCAAGTTTCAAAGAGCTACTACAAACCATGTTGAATTTAGAGTTCCAAATTCATCTATCTATATAGGAGAGAACAGAGTGAAACCTAAAATTAAAAACTGCTACTGTCGACGAACGCTTCAACCTAGAAGAACAAAATTTGGTGAGCCAAGTTGGACTTGTGTACTGATCATTACCACCAAGTATTATCAAGATTGGGTGAAAAAATATTTGCTGGTATTTCGGAAACTCGTTATTTCTTAGAAGCTTGGCAACCACTCTCAATGAAAGTGCTTTCCACAGTCTGTGCCTAGGGCTACTTGAAGAGGAAACAAACCATAGAGACAAAACTGAGAACTCCTTTATATTGTCAAGTTTAAAAGAGCTACTACAAACCATGTTGAATTTAGAGTTCCAAATTCATCTATCTATATAGGAGAGAACAGAGGGAAACCTAAATATAAAAAATGCTACTGTAGACGAAAGCTTCAACCTAGAAGAACAAAATTTGGTGAGCCAAGTGGGATTTGTGTACTGATAATTACCACCAAGTGTCATCAAGTTTGGGTGAAAAAATATTTGCTGGTATTTCGGAAACTCGACATTTCTTAGAAGCTTGGCAACCCATCTCAATGAAAGTGCTTTTCCACTGTCTGTTCCTAGGGCTACTTGAAGAGGAAACAAACCATAGAGACAAAACAGGGAAGTTCTTTTTTTTGCCAAGTTTCAAAGAGCTACTACAAACCATGCTGGATTTAGAGTTCCAAATTCATCTATCTATATAGGAGAGAAGAGAGGGGAACGAAATATAAAAACTGCTTCTGTAGACGAATGCTTCAACCTAGAAGAACAAAATTTGGTGAGCCAAGTGGGACTTGTGTACTGATCATTACCAACAAGTATCATCAAGATTGGGTGAAAAAATATTTGCTGGTATTTCGGAAACTCGTAATTTCTTAGAAGCTTTTCAAACCCTCTAAGTGAAAGTGCGTTTCCACAGTCTGTGCCTAGGGCTACTTGAAGAGGAACCAAACCATAGAGACAAAACTGAGAACTCCTTTATTTTGTCAAGTTTCAAAGAGCTACTACAAACCATGTTGAATTTAGAGTTCCAAATTCATCTACCTATATAGGAGAGAACAGAGGGAAACCTAAATATAAAAACTGCTACTGTAGACGAAAGCTTCAAACTCGAAGAACAAAATTTGGTGAGCCAAGTGGGATTTGTGTACTGATCATTACCACCAAGTATCATCAAGATTGGGTGAAAAAATATTTGCTGGTATTTCGAAAACTCGTAATTTCTTAGAAGCTTGGCAACCCCTCTCAATGAAAGTGCTTTTCCACAGTCTGTGCCTAGGGCTACTTGAAGAGGAAACAAACCATAGAGACAAATCTGAGAACTCCTATATTTTGTCAAGTTTCAAAGAGCTACTACAAACCATGTTGGATTTAGAGTTCCAAATTCATCTATCTATATAGGAGAGAACAGAAAGAAACCTAAATATAAGAACTGCTACTGTCGACGAACGCTTCAACCTAGAAGAAAATAATTTTGTGAGCCAAGTGGGACTTGTGTACTGATAATTACCACCAAGTATCATCAAGATTGGGTGAAAAAATATTTGCTGGTATTTCCTAAACTCGTTAATTCTTAGAAGCTTGGCAACCCCTCTAAATGAAAGTGCTTTCCACAGTCTGTGCCTAGGGCTACTTGAAGAGGAAACAAACCATAGAGACAAAACTGAGAACTCCTTTATTTTGTCAAGTTTCAAAGAGCTACTACAAACCATGTTTAATTTAGAGTTCCAAATTCATCTATCTATATAGGAGAGAACAGAGGAAAACCTAAATATAAAAACTGCTACTGTATACTAAAGCTTCAAACTCGAAGAACAAAATTTCGTGAGCCAAGTGGGATTTGTGTACTGATCATTACCACCAAGTATCATCAAGATTGGGTGAAAAAATATTTGCTGGTATTTCGAAAACTCGTAATTTCTTAGAAGTTTTGCAACCCCTCTTAATGAAAGTGCTTTTCCACAGTCTGTGCCTAGGGCTACTAGAAGAGGAAACAAACCATAGTGACAAAACTGAGAACTCCTTTATTTTGTCAAGTTTCAAAGAGCTACTACAAACCATGTTGGATTTAGAGTTCCAAATTCATCTCTCTATATAGGAGAGAACAGAGGGAAACCTAAATATAAAAACTGCTACTGTAGACTAAAGCTTCAAACTTGAAGAACAAATTTTCGTGAGCCAAGTGGGATTTGTGTACTGATCATTACCACCAAGTATCATCAAGAATGGGTGAAAAAATATTTGCTGGTATTTCGGAAACTCGTTATTTCTTAGAAGCTTGGCAACCCCTCTCAATGAAAGTGCTTTTCCACAGTCTGTGCCTAGGGCTACTTGAACAGGAAACAAACCATAGAGACAAATATGAGAACTCCATTATTTTGTCAAGTTTCAAAGAGCTACTACAAACCATGTTGGATGTAGAGTTCCAAATTCATCTATCTATATAGGAGAGAACAGAGTGAAACCTAAAATTAAAAACTGCTACTGTCGACGAACGCTTCAACCTAGAAGAACAAAATTTGGTGAGCCAAGTTGGACTTGTGTACTGATCATTACCACCAAGTATTATCAAGATTGGGTGAAAAAATATTTGCTGGTATTTCGAAAACTCGTTATTTCTTAGAAGCTTGGCAACGCCTCTCAATGAAAGTGCTTTCCACAGTCTGTGCCTAGGGCTACTTTAAGAGGAAACAAAAAATAGAGACAAAACTGAGAACTCCTTTATATTGTCAAGTTTAAAAGAGCTACTACAAACCATGTTGAATTTAGAGTTCCAAATTCATCTATCTAAATAGGAGAGAACAGAGGGAAACCTAAATATAAAAAATGCTACTGTAGACGAAAGCTTCAACCTAGAAGAACAAAATTTGGTGAGCCAAGTGGGATTTGTGTACTGATTATTACCACCAAGTATCATCAAGTTTGGGTGAAAAAATATTTGCTGGTATTTCGGAAACTCGATATTTCTTAGAAGCTTGGCAACCCATCTCAATGAAAGTGCTTTTCCACTGTCTGTTCCTAGGGCTACTTGAAGAGGAAACAAACCATAGAGACAAAACAGGGAAGTTCTTTATTTTGCCAAGTTTCAAAGAGCTACTACAAACCATGCTGGATTTAGAGTTCCAAATTCATCTATCTATATAGGAGAGAAGAGAGGGGAACGAAATATAAAAACTGCTTCTGTAGACGAATGCTTCAACCTAGAAGAACAAAATTTGGTGAGCCAAGTGGGACTTGTGTACTGATCATTACCAACAAGTATCATCAAGATTGGGTGAAAAAATATTTGCTGGTATTTCGGAAACTCGTAATTTCTTAGAAGCTTTTCAAACCCTCTAAGTGAAAGTGCGTTTCCACAGTCTGTGCCTAGGGCTACTTGAAGAGGAACCAAACCATAGAGACAAAACTGAGAACTCCTTTACTTTTTCAAGTTTCAAAGAGCTACTACAAACCATGTTGGATTTAGAGTTCCAAATTCATCTATCTATATAGGAGAGAACAGAGGGAAACCTAAATATAAAAACTGCTACTGTAGAAGAACGCTTCAACCTAGAAGAACAAAATTTGGTGAGCCAAGTGGGATTTGTGTACTGATCATTACCACCATGTATCATGTAGATTGGGTGAAAAAATATTTGCTGGTATTTCGGAAACTCGTAATTTCTTAGAAGCTTGGCAACCCCTCTCAATGAAAGTGCTTTTCCACAGTCTGTGCCTTGGGCTACTTGAAGAGGAAACAAACCATAGAGAAAAACTGAGAACTCCTTTATTTTGTCAAGTTTCAAAGAGCTACTACAAACCATGTTGGATTTAGAGTTCCAAATTCATCTATCTATATAGGAGAGAACAGAGGGAAAAATAAATATACAAACTGCTACTGTAGAGGAACGTTTCAACCTAGAAGGACAAAATTTGGTGAGCCAAGTATGATTTGTGTACTGATCATTACCACCAAGTATCATCAAGATTGGGTTAAAAAATATTTGCTGGTATTTCGGAAACTCGTTATTTCTTAGAAGCTTGGCAACCCCTCTCAATGAAAGTGCTTTCCACAGTCTGTGAATAGAGCTACTTTAAGAGGAAACAAACCATAGAGACAAAACTGAGAACTCCTTTATTTTGTCAAGTTTAAAAGAGCTACTACAAACCATGTTGAATTTAGAGTTCCAAATTCATCTATCTATATAGGAGAGAACAGAGGGAAACCTAAATATAAAAACTGCTACTGTAGACGAACGCTTCAACCTAGAAGAACAAAATTTGGTGAGCCAAGTGGGATTTGTGTACTGATCATTACCACCAAGTATCATCAATTTGGGTGAAAAAATATATGCTGGTATTGCGGAAACTCGATATTTCTTAGAAGCTTGGCAAACCATCTCAATGAAAGTGCTTTTCCACAGTCTCTTCCTAGGGCTACTTGAAAAGGAAACAAACCATAGAGACAAAACAGAGAAGTTCTTTATTTTGTCAAGTTTCAAAGAGCTACTACAAACCATGATGGATTTCGAGTTCCAAATTCATCTATCTATATAGGAGAGAACAGAGGGAAACCTAAATATAAAAACTGCTACTGTAGACGAATGCTTCATCCTAGAAGAACAAAATTTGTTGAGCCAAGTAGGACTTGGGTACTGATCATTACCACCAAGTATCATCAAGATTGGGTGAAAAAATATTTGCAGGTATTTCGGAAACTCGTAATTTCTTAGAAGCTTGGCAAACCCTCTCAGTGAAAGTGCTTTTCCACAGTCTGTGCCTAGGGCTACTTGAAGAGGAACCAAACCATAGACACAAAACTGAGAACTCCTTTATTTTGTCAAGTTTCAAAGAGCTACTACAAACCATGTTGGATTTAGAGTTCCAAATTCATCTATCTATATAGCAGAGAACAGAGTGAAACCTAAACATAAAAACTGCTACTGAAAACGTACGCTTCAACCGAGAAGAACAAAATTTGGTGAGCCAAGTGGGATTTGTGTACTGATCATTACCACCAAGTATCATCAAGATTGGGTGAAAAAATATTTGCTGGTATTCGGAAACTCGTTATTTCTTAGAAGCTTGGCAAACCCTCTCAGTGAAAGTGCTTTTCCACAGTCTGTGCCTAGGGCTACTTGAAGAGGAAACAAACCATAGGGACAAAACTGAGAACTCCTTTATTTTGTCAAGTTTCAAAGAGCTACTACAAACCATGTTGGATTTAGAGTTCCAAATTCATCTATCTATATAGGAGAGAACAGAGGGAAAACTAAATATAAAAACTGCTACTGTAGACGAAAGCTTTAACCTAGAAGAACAAAATTTCTTGAGCAAAGTGGGATTTCTGTACTGATCATTACCACCAAGTATCATCAAGATTGGTTAAAAAAATATTTGCTGGTATTTCCTAAACTCGTTAATTCTTAGAAGCTTAACAACCCATCTCAATGAAAGTGCTTTTCCACAGTCTGTTAATAGGGCTACTTGAAGAGGAAACAAACCATAGAGACAAAACTGAGAACTCCTTTGTTTTGTCAAGTTTCAAAGAGCTACTACAAACGATGTTGGATTTCGAGTTCCAAATTCATCTATCTATATAGGAGAGAACAGAGGGATACCTAAATATACAAACTGCTACTGTAGACGAACGCTTCAACCTAGAAGAACAAAATTTGGTGAGCCAATTGGGATCTGTATACTGATCATTACCACCAAGTATCATCAAGATTGGGTGAAAAAATATTTGCTGGTATTTCGGAAACTTGTAATCTTAGAATCCTGGCAACCACTCTCAATGAAAGTGCTTTTCCACAGTCTGTGCCTAGGGCTACTTGAAGAGAAAACAAACCATAGAGAGAAAACTCAGAACTCCTTTATTTTGTTAAGTTTCAAAGAGCTACTACAAACCATGTTGGATTTAGAGTTCCAAATACATCTATCTATACATGAGAGAACAGGGTGAACCTTAAATATAAAAACTGCTACTGTCGAAGAACGCTTCAACCTAGAAGAACAAAATTTGGTGAGCCAAGTGGGATTTGTGTACTGATCATTACCACCAAGTATTATCAAGATTGGGTGAAAAAATATTGGCTGGTATTTCGGAAACTCGTTATTTCGTAGAAGCTTGGCAACCCCTCTCAATGAAATTGCTTTCCACAGTCTGTGCCTAGGGCTACTTGAAGAGGAAACAAACCATAGAGACAAAACTGAGAACTCCTTTATTTTGTCAAGTTTCAAAGAGCTACTACAAACCATGTTGAATTTAGAGTTCCAAATTCATCTATCTATATAGGAGAGAACAGAGGGATACCTAAATATACAAACTGCTACTGTAGACGAACGCTTCAACCTAGAAGAACAAAATTTGGTGAGCCAATTGGGATCTGTATACTGATCATTACCACCAAGTATCATCAAGATTGGGTGAAAAAATATTTGCTGGTATTTCGGAAACTTGTAATCTTAGAATCCTGGCAACCACTCTCAATGAAAGTGCTTTTCCACAGTCTGTGCCTAGGGCTACTTGAAGAGAAAACAAACCATAGAGAGAAAACTCAGAACTCCTTTATTTTGTTAAGTTTCAAAGAGCTACTACAAACCATGTTGGATTTAGAGTTCCAAATACATCTATCTATACATGAGAGAACAGGGTGAACCTTAAATATAAAAACTGCTACTGTCGAAGAACGCTTCAACCTAGAAGAACAAAATTTGGTGAGCCAAGTGGGATTTGTGTACTGATCATTACCACCAAGTATTATCAAGATTGGGTGAAAAAATATTGGCTGGTATTTCGGAAACTCGTTATTTCGTAGAAGCTTGGCAACCCCTCTCAATGAAATTGCTTTCCACAGTCTGTGCCTAGGGCTACTTGAAGAGGAAACAAACCATAGAGACAAAACTGAGAACTCCTTTATTTTGTCAAGTTTCAAAGAGCTACTACAAACCATGTTGAATTTAGAGTTCCAAATTCATCTGTCTATATAGGAGAGAACAGAGGGAAACCTAAATATAAAAACTGCTAGTGTAGACTAAAGCTTCAAACTCGAAGAACAAAATTTCGTGAGCCAAGTGGGATTTGTGTGCTGATCATTACCACCAAGTATCATCAAGATTGGGTGAAAAAATATTTGCTGGTATTTCGAAAACTCGTAATTTCTTAGAAGTTTTGCAACCCCTCTTAATGAAAGTCTTTTCCACAGTCTGTGCCTAGTGCTACTTGAAGAGGAAACAAACCATAGAGACAAATCTGAGAACTCCTTTATTTTGTCAAGTTTCAAAGAGCTACTACAAATCATGTTGGATTTAGAGTTCCAAATTCATCTATCTATATAGGAGAGAACAGAGGGAAACCTAAATATAAGAACTGCTACTGTCGACGAACGCTTCAACCTAGAAGAAAAAAATTTTGTGAGCCAAGTGGGACTTGTGTACTGATCATTACCACCAAGTATTATCAAGATTGGGTGAAAAAATATTTGCTGGTATTTCGAAAACTCGTTATTTCTTAGAAGCTTGGCAACACCTCTCAATGAAAGTGCTTTCCACAGTCTGTGCCTAGGGCTACTTTAAGAGGAAACAAACCATAGAGACAAAACTGAGAACTCCTTTATTTTGTCAAGTTTCAAAGAGCTACTACAAATCATGTTGGATTTAGAGTTCCAAATTCATCTATCTATATAGGAGAGAACAGAGGGAAACCTAAATATAAAAAATGCTACTGTAGACGAAAGCTTCAACCTAGTAGAACAAAATTTGGTGAGCCAAGTGGGATTTGTGTACTGATCATTACCACCAAGTATCATCAAGTTTGGGTGAAAAAATATTTGCTGGTATTTCGGAAACTCGATATTTCTTAGAAGCTTGGCAACCCATCTCAATGAAAGTGCTTTTCCACTGTCTGTTCCTAGGGCTACTTGAAGAGGAAACAAACCATAGAGACAAAACAGGGAAGTTCTTTATTTTGTCAAGTTTCAAAGAGCTACTACAAACCATGCTGGATTTAGAGTTCCAAATTCATCTATCTATATAGGAGAGAAGAGAGGGGAACGAAATATAAAAACTGCTACTGTAGACGAATGCTTCATTCTAGAAGAACAAAATTTGGTGAGCCAAGTGGGATTTGGGTACTGATCATTACCACCAAGTATCATCAAGATTGGGTGAAAAAATATTTGCTGGTATTTCGGAAACTCGTAATTTCTTAGAAGCTTGGCAAACCCTCTAAGTAAAAGTGCTTTTCCACAGTCTGTGCCTAGGGCTACTTGAAGAGGAACCAAACCATAGAGACAAAACTGAGAACTCCTTTACTTTTTCAAGTTTCAAAGAGCTACTACAAACCATGTTGGATTTAGAGTTCCAAACTCATCTATCTATATAGGAGAGAACAGAGGGAAACCTAAATATAAATACTGCTACTGTAGAAGAACGCTTCAACCTAGAAGAACAAAATTTGGTGAGCCAAGTGGGATTTGTGTACTGATCATTACCACCATGTATCATCTAGATTGGGTGAAAAATATTTGCTGGTATTTCGGAAACTCATAATTTCTTAGCAGCTTGGCAACCCCTCTCAATGAAAGTGCTTTTCCACAGTCTGTGCCCTGGGCTACTTGAAGAGGAAACAAACCATAAAGAAAAACTGAGAACTCCTTTATTTTGTCAAGTTTCAAAGAGCTACTACAAACCATGTTGGATTTAGAGTTCCAAATTCATCTATCTATATAGGAGAGAACAGAGGGAAACCTAAATATACAAACTGCTACTGTAGACGAACGTTTCAACCTAGAAGGACAAAATTTGGTGAGCCAAGTACGATTTGTGTACTGATCATTACCACCAAGTATCATCAAGATTGGGTTAAAAAATATTTGCTGGTATTTCGGAAACTTGTTATTTCTTATAAACTTGACAACCCATCTCAATGAAAGTGCTTTCCACCGTCTGTGACTACGGCTACTTGAAGAGTAAACAAACCATAGAGACAAAACGGAGAACTCCTTTATTTTGTAAAGTTTCAATAAGCTACTACAAACCATGTTTAATTTAGAGTTCCAAATTCATCTATCTATATAGGAGAGAAAAGAGGGAAACCTAAATTTAAAAACTGCTACTGTAGACGAAAGCTTCAAACTAGAAGAACAAAGTTTCGTGAGCCAAGTGGGATTTGTGTACTGATCATTACCACCAAGTATCATCAAGATTGGGTGAAAAAATATTTGCAGGTATTTCGGAAACTCGTTATTTCTTAGATGATTGGCAACCCCTCTCAATGAAAGTGGTTTCCACAGTCTGTGCCTTGGGCTACTTGAAGAGGAAACAAACCATAGAGAAAAACTGAGAACTCCTTTATTTTGTCAAGTTTCAAAGAGCTACTACAAACCATGTTGGATTTAGAGTTCCAAATTCATCTATCTATATAGGAGAGAACAGAGGGAAAAATAAATATACAAACTGCTACTGTAGACGAACGTTTCAACCTAGAAGGACAAAATTTGGTGAGCCAAGTATGATTTGTGTACTGATCATTACCACCAAGTATCATCAAGATTGGGTTAAAAAATATTTGCTGGTATTTCGGAAACTCGTTATTTCTTAGAAGCTTGGCAACCCCTCTCAATGAAAGTGCTTTCCACAGTCTGTGAATAGAGCTACTTTAAGAGGAAACAAACCATAGAGACAAAACTGAGAACTCCTTTATTTTGTCAAGTTTAAAAGAGCTACTACAAACCATGTTGAATTTAGAGTTCCAAATTCATCTATCTATATAGGAGAGAACAGAGGGAAACCTAAATATAAAAAATGCTACTGTAGACGAAAGCTTCAACCTAGAAGAACAAAATTTGGTGAGCCAAGTGGGATTTGTGTACTGATCATTACCACCAAGTATCATCAATTTGGGTGAAAAAATATATGCTGGTATTGCGGAAACTCGATATTTCTTAGAAGCTTGGCAAACCATCTCAATGAAAGTGCTTTTCCACAGTCTCTTCCTAGGGCTACTTGAAAAGGAAACAAACCATAGAGACAAAACAGAGAAGTTCTTTATTTTGTCAAGTTTCAAAGAGCTACTACAAACCATGATGGATTTCGAGTTCCAAATTCATCTATCTATATAGGAGAGAACAGAGGGAAACCTAAATATAAAAACTGCTACTGTAGACGAATGCTTCATCCTAGAAGAACAAAATTTGTTGAGCCAAGTAGGACTTGGGTACTGATCATTACCACCAAGTATCATCAAGATTGGGTGAAAAAATATTTGCAGGTATTTCGGAAACTCGTAATTTCTTAGAAGCTTGGCAAACCCTCTCAGTGAAAGTGCTTTTCCACAGTCTGTGCCTAGGGCTACTTGAAGAGGAACCAAACCATAGACACAAAACTGAGAACTCCTTTATTTTGTCAAGTTTCAAAGAGCTACTACAAACCATGTTGGATTTAGAGTTCCAAATTCATCTATCTATATAGCAGAGAACAGAGTGAAACCTAAACATAAAAACTGCTACTGAAAACGTACGCTTCAACCGAGAAGAACAAAATTTGGTGAGCCAAGTGGGATTTGTGTACTGATCATTACCACCAAGTATCATCAAGATTGGGTGAAAAAATATTTGCTGGTATTCGGAAACTCGTTATTTCTTAGAAGCTTGGCAAACCCTCTCAGTGAAAGTGCTTTTCCACAGTCTGTGCCTAGGGCTACTTGAAGAGGAAACAAACCATAGAGACAAAACTGAGAACTCCTTTATTTTGTCAAGTTTCAAAGAGCTACTACAAACCATGTTGGATTTAGAGTTCCAAATTCATCTATCTATATAGGAGAGAACAGAGGGAAAACTAAATATAAAAACTGCTACTGTAGACGAAAGCTTTAACCTAGAAGAACAAAATTTGGTGAGCAAAGTGGGATTTCTGTACTGATCATTACCACCAAGTATCATCAAGATTGGTTAAAAAAATATTTGCTGGTATTTCCTAAACTCGTTAATTCTTAGAAGCTTAACAACCCATCTCAATGAAAGTGCTTTTCCACAGTCTGTTAATAGGGCTACTTGAAGAGGAAACAAACCATAGAGACAAAACTGAGAACTCCTTTGTTTTGTCAAGTTTCAAAGAGCTACTACAAACGATGTTGGATTTCGAGTTCCAAATTCATCTATCTATATAGGAGAGAACAGAGGGATACCTAAATATACAAACTGCTACTGTAGACGAACGCTTCAACCTAGAAGAACAAAATTTGGTGAGCCAATTGGGATCTGTATACTGATCATTACCACCAAGTATCATCAAGATTGGGTGAAAAAATATTTGCTGGTATTTCGGAAACTTGTAATCTTAGAATCCTGGCAACCACTCTCAATGAAAGTGCTTTTCCACAGTCTGTGCCTAGGGCTACTTGAAGAGAAAACAAACCATAGAGAGAAAACTCAGAACTCCTTTATTTTGTTAAGTTTCAAAGAGCTACTACAAACCATGTTGGATTTAGAGTTCCAAATACATCTATCTATACATGAGAGAACAGGGTGAACCTTAAATATAAAAACTGCTACTGTCGAAGAACGCTTCAACCTAGAAGAACAAAATTTGGTGAGCCAAGTGGGATTTGTGTACTGATCATTACCACCAAGTATTATCAAGATTGGGTGAAAAAATATTGGCTGGTATTTCGGAAACTCGTTATTTCGTAGAAGCTTGGCAACCCCTCTCAATGAAATTGCTTTCCACAGTCTGTGCCTAGGGCTACTTGAAGAGGAAACAAACCATAGAGACAAAACTGAGAACTCCTTTATTTTGTCAAGTTTCAAAGAGCTACTACAAACCATGTTGAATTTAGAATTCCAAATTCATCTATCTATATAGGAGAGAACAGAGGGAAACCTAAATATAAAAACTGCTAGTGTAGACTAAAGCTTCAAACTCGAAGAACAAAATTTCGTGAGCCAAGTGGGATTTGTGTGCTGATCATTACCACCAAGTATCATCAAGATTGGGTGAAAAAATATTTGCTGGTATTTCGAAAACTCGTAATTTCTTAGAAGCTTGGCAACACCTCTCAATGAAAGTGCTTTTCCACTGTCTGTTCCTAGGGCTACTTGAAGAGGAAACAAACCATAGAGACAAAACAGGGAAGTTCTTTATTTTGTCAAGTTTCAAAGAGCTACTACAAACCATGCTGGATTTAGAGTTCCAAATTCATCTATCTATATAGGAGAGAAGAGAGGGGAACGAAATATAAAAACTGCTACTGTAGACGAATGCTTCATTCTAGAAGAACAAAATTTGGTGAGCCAAGTGGGATTTGGGTACTGATCATTACCACCAAGTATCATCAAGATTGGGTGAAAAAATATTTGCTGGTATTTCGGAAACTCGTAATTTCTTAGAAGCTTGGCAAACCCTCTAAGTAAAAGTGCTTTTCCACAGTCTGTGCCTAGGGCTACTTGAAGAGGAACCAAACCATAGAGACAAAACTGAGAACTCCTTTACTTTTTCAAGTTTCAAAGAGCTACTACAAACCATGTTGGATTTAGAGTTCCAAACTCATCTATCTATATAGGAGAGAACAGAGGGAAACCTAAATATAAATACTGCTACTGTAGAAGAACGCTTCAACCTAGAAGAACAAAATTTGGTGAGCCAAGTGGGATTTGTGTACTGATCATTACCACCATGTATCATCTAGATTGGGTGAAAAAATATTTGCTGGTATTTCGGAAACTCATAATTTCTTAGCAGCTTGGCAACCCCTCTCAATGAAAGTGCTTTTCCACAGTCTGTGCCCTGGGCTACTTGAAGAGGAAACAAACCATAAAGAAAAACTGAGAACTCCTTTATTTTGTCAAGTTTCAAAGAGCTACTACAAACCATGTTGGATTTAGAGTTCCAAATTCATCTATCTATATAGGAGAGAACAGAGGGAAACCTAAATATACAAACTGCTACTGTAGACGAACGTTTCAACCTAGAAGGACAAAATTTGGTGAGCCAAGTACGATTTGTGTACTGATCATTACCACCAAGTATCATCAAGATTGGGTTAAAAAATATTTGCTGGTATTTCGGAAACTTGTTATTTCTTATAAACTTGACAACCCATCTCAATGAAAGTGCTTTCCACCGTCTGTGACTAGGGCTACTTGAAGAGTAAACAAACCATAGAGACAAAACGGAGAACTCCTTTATTTTGTAAAGTTTCAATAAGCTACTACAAACCATGTTTAATTTAGAGTTCCAAATTCATCTATCTATATAGGAGAGAAAAGAGGGAAACCTAAATTTAAAAACTGCTACTGTAGACGAAAGCTTCAAACTAGAAGAACAAAGTTTCGTGAGCCAAGTGGGATTTGTGTACTGATCATTACCACCAAGTATCATCAAGATTGGGTGAAAAAATATTTGCAGGTATTTCGGAAACTCGTTATTTCTTAGATGATTGGCAACCCCTCTCAATGAAAGTGGTTTCCACAGTCTGTGAATAGAGCTACTTTAAGAGGAAACAAACCATAGAGACAAAACTGAGAACCCCTTTATTTTGTCAAGTTTCAAAGAGCTACTACAAACCATGTTGGATTTAGAGTTCCAAATTCATCTACTTATATAGGAGAGAACAGAGTGAAACCTAAATATAAAAACTGCTACTGTCGACGAACGCTTCAACCTAGAAGAACAAAATCTGGTAAGCCAAGTGGGACTTGTGTACTGATCATTACCACCAAGTATTATCAAGATTGGGTGAAAAAATATTTGCTGGTATTTAGGAAACTCGTTATTTCTTAGAAGCTTGGCAACCCATTTCAATGAAAGTGCTTTTCCACAGTCTGTGCCTAGGGCTACTTGAAGAGGAAACAAACCATAGAGACAAAACTGAGAACTCCTTTATTTTGTCAAGTTTCAAAGAGCTACTAAAAACCATGTTGGATTTAGAGTTCCAAATTCATCTATCTATATAGGAGAGAACAGAGGGAAACCTAAATATAAAAACTGCTACTGTCCACGAATGCTTCATCCTAGAAGAACAAAATTTGGTGAGCCAAGTGGGATTTGTGTGCTGATCATTACCACCAAGTATCAACAAGTTTGGGTGAAAAAATATTTGCTGGTATTTCGGAAACTCGATATTTCTTAGAAGCTTGGCAACCCATCTCAATGAAAGTGTTTTTCCACAATCTGTTCCTAGGGCTACTTGAAGAGGAAACAATCCAGAGAGACAAAACTGAGAACTCCTTGATTTTGTCAAGTTTCAAAGAGCTACTACAAACCATGTTGGATTTAGAGTTCCAAATTCATCTATCTATATAGGAGAGAACAGAGGGAAACCTAAATATAAAAACTGCTACTGTAGACGAACGTTTCAACCTAGAAGAAGAAAATTTGGTGAGCCAAGTGGGATTTGTGTACTGATCATTACCACCAAGTATCATCAAGATTGGGTTAAAAAATATTTGCTGGTATTTCAGAAACTTGTTATTTCTTATAAGCTTGGCAAACCATCTCAATGAAAGTGCTTTCCACCGTCTGTGACTAGGGCTACTTGAAGAGTAAACAAACCATAGAGACAAAACTGAGATCTCCTTTATTTTGTCAAGTTTCAAAGAGCTACTACAAACCATGTTGGATTTAGAGTTTCAAATTTATCTATCTATATAGGAGAGAACAGAGGGAAACCTAAATATAAAAACTGAGACTGTAGACGAACACTTCATCCTAGAAAAACAAAATTTGGTGAGCCAAGTGGGATTTGTGTACTGATCATTACCACCAAGTACCATCAAGATTGGGTGAAAAAATATTTGCTGGTATTTCGGAAACTCGTAATTTCGTAGAAGCTTGGCAACCATTCACAATGAAATTGCTTTCCACAGTCTGTGCCTAGGGCTAATAGAAGAGGAAACAATCCATAGAGACAAAACTGAGAACTCCTTTATTTTGTCAAGTTTCAAAGAGCTACTACAAACCATGGTGGATTTAGAGTTCCAAATTCATCTATCTATATAGGAGAGAACAGAGAGAAACCTTAATATAAAAACTGCTACTGTAGAGGAACGTTTCAAACTAGAAGAACAAAATTTGGTGAGCCAAGTGGGATTAGTGTACTGATCATTACCACCAAGTATCATCAAGATTGGGTTAAAAAATATTTGCTGGTATTTCGGAAACTTGTTATTTCTTTAAGCTTGGCAACCCATCTCAATGAAAGTGCTTTCCACCGTCTATGACTAGGGCTCCTTGAAGAGTAAACAAACCATAGAGACAAAACTGAGAAGTCCTTTATTTTGTCAAGTTTCAAAGAGCTACTACAAACCATGTTGGATTTAGAGTTTCAAATTTATCTATCTATATAGGGGAGAACAGATGGAAACCTAAATATAAAAACTGCTACTGTAGACGAACACTTCAACCTAGAAAAACAAAATTTGGTGAGCCAAGTGGGATTTGTGTACTGATCATTACCACCAAGTACCATGAAGATTGGGTGAAAAAATATTTGCTGGTATTTCGGAAACTCGTTATTTCTTAGAAGCTTGGCAACCCATCTCAATGAAAGTGGTTTTCCACAGTGAGTTCCTAGGGCTACTTGAAGAGGAAACAAACCATAGAGACAAAACAGGGAAGTTCTTTATTTTGTCAAGTTTCAAAGAGCTACTACAAACCATGCTGGATATAGAGTTCGAAATTCATCTATCTATATAGGAGAGAACAGAGGGGAACGAAATATAAAAACTGCTACTGTAGACGAATGCTTCATCCTAGAAGAACAAAATTTGGTGAGCCAAGTGGGATTTGTGTACTGATCATTACCACCAAGTATCATCAAGTTTGGGTGAAAAAATATTTGCTGGTATTTCGGAAACTCGTAATTTCTTAGAAGCTTGGCAAACCCTCTCAATGAAAGTGCTTTTCCACAGTCTGTGCCTAGGGCTACTAGAAGAGGAAACAAACCATAGAGACAAATCTGAGAACTCCTTTATTTTGTCAAGTTTCAAAGAGCTACTACATACCATGCTGGATTTAGGGTTCCAAATTCATCTATCTATATAGGAGGGAACAGAGGGAAATCAAAATATAAAAACTGCTACTGTAGGCGAATGCTTCATCCTAGAATAACAAAATTTGGTGAGCCAAGTGGGATGTGTGTACTGATCATTACCACCAAGTATCATCAAGTTTGGGTGAAAAAATATTTGCTGGTATTTCGGAAACTCGATATTTCTTAGAAGCTTGGCAACCTATCTCAATGAAAGTGCTTTTCCACAGTCAGTTCCTAGGGCTACTTGAAGAGGAAACAACCCATAGAGACAAAACAGGGAAGTTCTTTATTTTGTCAAGTTTCAAAGAGCTACTACAAACCATGCTGGATTTAGAGTTCCAAATATTTCTATCTATATAGGAGAGAACAGAGGGGATCGAAATATAAAAACTGCTACTCTAGACGAATGCTTCATCCTAGAAGAACAAAATTTGGTGAGCCAAGTGTGATTTGGGTACTGATCATTACCACCAAGTATCATCAAGATTGGGTGAAAAAATATTTGCTGGTATTTCGGAAACTCGTATTTTCTTAGAAGCTTGGCAAACCCTCTCAGTGAAAGTGCTTTTCCACAGTCTGTGCCTAGGGCTACTTGAACAGGAAACACACCATAGAGACAAAACTGAGAACTCCTTTATTTTGTCAAGTTTCAAAGAGCTACTACAAACCATGTTGGATTTAGAGTTCCAAATTCATCTATCTATATAGGAGAGAACAGAGGAAAACCTAAATATAAAAACTGGTACTGTAGAAGAACGCTTCAACCTAGAAGAACAAAATTTGGTGAGGCAAGTGGGATTTGGGTACTGATCATTACCACCAAGTATCATCAAGATTGGGTGAAAAAATATTTGCTGGTATTTCGGAAACTTGTTATTTCTTAGAAGCTTGGAAACCCGTCTCAATGAAAGTGCTTTTCCACAGTCTGTGCCTAGGGCTACTTGAAGAGGAAACAAACCATAGAAAAAAATCTGAGAACTCCTTTATTTTGTCAAGCTTCAAAGAGCTACTACAAACCATGTTGGATTTAGAGTTCCAAATTCATCTATCTATATAGGAGAGAACAGAGGGAAACCTAAATATAAAAACTGCTACTGAAGACGAATGCTTCAACCTAGAAGAACAAAATTTGGTGAGCCAAGTGGGATTTTTGTACTCATCATTACCACTAAGTATCATCAAGTTTAATTGAAAAAATATTTGCTGGTATTTCAGAAACTCGATATTTCTTAGAAGCCTGGCAAACCCTCTCAGTGAAAGTGCTTTTCCACAGTCTGTGCCTAGGGCTACTTGAAGAGGAAACAAACCATAGAGACAAAACAGGAAATTTCTTTATTTTGTCAAGTTTTAAGGAGCTAGTACAAAGCACGTTGGATTTAGAGTTCCAAATTCATCTATCTATATAGGAGAGAACAGAGGGAAACCTAAATATAAAAACTGCTACTGTAGACGAACGCTTCAACCTAGATGAACAAAATTTGGTAAGCCAAGTGGGATTTGTGTACTGATCATTACCACCTGGTATCATCAAGATTGGGTGAAAAAATATTTGCTGGTATTTCGGAAACTCGTTATTTCGTAGAAGCTTGGCAAACTCTCTCAATAAAATGCTTTCCACAGTCTGTGCCTAGGGCTACTTGAAGAGGAAACAAACCATAGAGACAAAACTGAGAACTCCTTTATTTTGTCAAGGTTCAAAGTGCTACTACAAACCATGGTGGATTTAGAGTTCCAAATTCATTTATCTATATAGGAGAGAACAGAGAGAAACCTTAATATAAAAACTGCTACTGTAGAGGAACGTTTCAAACTAGAAGAACAAAATTTGGTGAGCCAAGTGGGATTAGTGTACTGATCATTACCACCAAGTATCATCAAGATTGGGTTAAAAAATATTTGCTGGTATTTCGGAAACTTGTTATTTCTTTAAGCTTGGCAACCCATCTCAATGAAAGTGCTTTCCACCGTCTATGACTAGGGCTACATGAAGAGTAAACAAACCATAGAGACAAAACTGAGAAGTCCTTTATTTTGTCAAGTTTCAAAGAGCTACTACAAACCATGTTGGATTTAGAGTTTCAAATTTATCTATCTATATAGGAGAGAACAGAGGGAAACCTAAATATAAAAACCGCTACTGTAGACGAACACTTCAACCTAGAAAAACAAAATTTTGGTGAGCCCAAGTGGGATTTGTGTACTGATCATTACCACCAAGTACCATGAAGATTGGGTGAGAAAAATATTTGCTGGTATTTCGGAAACTCGTAATTTCTTAGACGCTTGGCAACCCATCTCAATGAAAGTGGTTTTCCACAGTCAGTTCCTAGGGCTACTTGAAGAGGAAACAAACCATAGAGACAAAACAGGGAAGTTCTTTATTTTGTCAAGTTTCAAAGAGCTACTACAAACCATGCTGGATATAGAGTTCCAAATTCATCTATCTATATAGGAGAGAACAGAGGGGATCGAAATATAAAAACTGCTGCTCTAGACGAATGCTTCATCCTAGAAGAACAGAATTTGGTGAGCCAAGTGGGATTTGGGTACTGATCATTACCACCAAGTATCATCAAGATTGGGTGAAAAAATATTTCCTGGTATTTCGAAACTCGTAATTTCTTAGAAGTTTGGCAAACCCTCTCAGTGAAAGAGCTTTTCCACAGTCTGTGCCTAGGGCTACTTGAAGAGGAACCAAACCATAGGGACAAAACTGAGAACTCCTTTATTTTGTCAAGTTTCAAGGAGCTACTACAAAGCATGTTGGAATTAGAGTTCCAAATTCATCTATCTATATAGGAGAGAACAGAGAGAAACCTAAATATAAAAACTGCTACTGTAGACGAACGCTTCAACCTAGAAGAACAAAATTTGGTGAGCCAAGTGGGATTTGTGTACTGATCATTACCACCAAGTATCAACAAGATTGTGTGAAAAAATATTTGCTGGTATTTCGGAAACTCGTTATTTCTTAGAAGCTTGGCACCCATCTCAATGAAAGTGCTTTCCACAGTCTGTGCCTAGGTCTACTTTAAGAGGAAACAAACCATAGAGACAAAACTGAGAACTCCTTTATTTTGTCAAGTTTCAAAAAGCTACTACAAACCATGTTGGATTTAGAGTTCCAAATTCATCTATCTATATAGGAGAGAACAGAGGGAAACCTAAATATAAAAACTGCTACTGTAGATGAACGCTTCAACCTAGAAGAACAAAATTTGGTGAGCCAAGTGGGATTTGTGTACTGATCATTACCACCAAGAATCATCAAATTTGGGTGAAAAAATATTTGCTGGTATTTCGGAAACTCGTTATTTCTTAGAAGCTTGGCAACCCCTCTCAATGAAAGTGCTTTTCCACAGTCTGTGCCTAGGGCTACTTGAAGAGGAAACAAACCATAGAGACAAAACAGGGAATTTCTTTATTTTGTCAAGTTTCAAAGAGCTACTACAAACCATGCTGGATTTAGAGTTCCAAATTCATCTATCTATATAGGAGAGAACAGAGGGGAACGAAATATAAAAACTGCTACTGTAGACGAATACTTCATCGTAGAAGAACAAAATTTGGTGAGCCAAGTGGGATTTGGGTACTGATCATTACCACCAAGTATCATCAAGATTGGGTGAAAAAATATTTGCTGGTATTTCGGAAACTCGTTATTTCTTAGAAGCTTGGCAACCCCTCTCAATGAAAGTGCTTTTCCACAGTCTGTGCCTAAGGCTACTTGAAGAGGAAACAAACAATAGAGACAAAACTGAGAACTCCTTAATTTTGTCAAGTTTCAAAGAGCTACTACAAACCATGTTGGATTTAGAGTTCCAAATTCATCTATCTATATAGGAGAGAACAGAGAGGAACCTAAATATAAAAACTGCTACTGTAGACGAACGCTTCAACCTAGAAGAACAAAATTTGGTGAGCCAAGTGGGATTTGTGTACTGATCATTACCACCAAGTATCAACTAGATTGTGTGAAAAATATTTGCTGGTATTTCGGAAACTCGTTATTTCTTAGAAGCTTGGCAACCCATCTCAATGAAAGTGCTTTCCACAGTCTGTGCCTAGGGCTACTTGAAGAGGAAACAAACCATAGACACAAAACTGAGAACTCCTTTATTTTGTCAAGTTTCAAAGAGCTACTACAAACCATGTTGGATTTAGAGTTCCAAATTCATCTATCTATATAGGAGAGAACAGAGGGAAACCTAAATATAAAAACTGCTACTGTAGACGAACGCTTCAACCTAGAAGAACAAAATTTGGTGAGCCAAGTGGGATTTGTGTACTGATCATTACCAAAAAGAATCATCAAATTTGGGGGAAAAAATATTTGCTGGTATTTCGGAAACTCGTTATTTCTTAGAAGCTTGGCAACCATTCTCAATGAAAGAGCTTTTAGACAGTCTGTGCCTAGGGCTACTTGAAGAGGAAACAAACCATAGAGACAAAATTGAGAACTCCTTTATTTTGTCAAGTTTCAAAGAGCTACTACAATCCATGTTGGATTTAGAGTTCCAAATTCATCTATCTATATAGGAGAGAACAGAGGGAAACCTAAATATAAAAACTGCTACTGTACACGAATGCTTCATCTTAGATGAATAAAATTTGGTGAGCCAAGTGGGATTTGTGTGCTGATCATTACCACCAAGTATCATCAAGTTTGGGTGAAAAAATATTTGCTGGTATTTCAGAAACTCGATATTTCTTAGAAGCTTGGCAACCCATCTCAATGAAAGTGCATTTCCACAGTCTGTTCCTAGGGCTACTTGAAGAGGAAACAAACCAGAGAGACCAAACTGAGAACTCCTTTATTTTGTCAAGTTTCAAAGAGCTACTACAAACCATGTTGGATTTAGAGTTCCAAATTCATCTATCTGTATAGGAGAGAACAGAGGGAAACCTAAATATAAAAACTGCTACTGTAGACGAACGCTTCAACCTAGAAGAACAAAATTTGGTGAGCCAAGTGGGATTTGTGTACTGATCATTACCACCAAGTATCATCAAGATTGGGTGAAAAAATATTTGATGGTATTTCGGAAACTCTTTATTTCTTAGAAGCTTGGCAACCCCTCTCAATGAAAGTGCTTTTCCACAGTCTGTGCCTAGGGCTATGTGAAGAGGAAACAAACCATAGAGACAAATGTGAGAACTCCTTTATTTTGTCAAGTTTCAAAGAGCTACTACAAACCATGTTGGATTTAGAGTTCCAAATTCATCTATCTATATAGGAGAGAACAGAGGGGATCGAAATATAAAAACTGCTACTCTAGACGAATGCTTCATCCTAGAAGAACAAAATTTGGTGAGCCAAGTGGGATTTGGGTACTTATCATTACCACCAAGTATCATCAAGATTGGGTGAAAAAATATTTGCTGGTATTTCGGAAACTCGTATTTTCTTAGAAGCTTGGCAAACCCTCTCAGTGAAAGTGCTTTTCACAGTCTGTGCCTAGGGCTACTTGAACAGGAAACACACCATAGAGACAAAACTGAGAACTCCTTTATTTTGTCAAGTTTCAAAGAGCTACTACAAACCATGTTGGATTTAGAGTTCCAAATTCATCTATCTATATAGGAGAGAACAGAGGAAAACCTAAATATAAAAACTGGTACTGTAGAAGAACGCTTCAACCTAGAAGAACAAAATTTGGTGAGGCAAGTGGGATTTGGGTACTGATCATTACCACCAAGTATCATCAAGATTGGGTGAAAAAATATTTGCTGGTATTTCGGAAACTTGTTATTTCTTAGAAGCTTGGAAACCCGTCTCAATGAAAGTGCTTTTCCACAGTCTGTGCCTAGGGCTACTTGAAGAGGAAACAAACCATAGAAAAAAATCTGAGAACTCCTTTATTTTGTCAAGCTTCAAAGAGCTACTACAAACCATGTTGGATTTAGAGTTCCAAATTCATCTATCTATATAGGAGAGAACAGAGGGAAACCTAAATATAAAAACTGCTACTGAAGACGAATGCTTCAACCTAGAAGAACAAAATTTGGTGAGCCAAGTGGGATTTTTGTACTCATCATTACCACTAAGTATCATCAAGTTTAATTGAAAAAATATTTGCTGGTATTTCAGAAACTCGATATTTCTTAGAAGCCTGGCAAACCCTCTCAGTGAAAGTGCTTTTCCACAGTCTGTGCCTAGGGCTACTTGAAGAGGAAACAAACCATAGAGACAAAACAGGAAATTTCTTTATTTTGTCAAGTTTTAACTAGCTAGTACAAAGCACGTTGGATTTAGAGTTCCAAATTCATCTATCTATATAGGAGAGAACAGAGGGAAACCTAAATATAAAAACTGCTACTGTAGACGAACGCTTCAACCTAGATGAACAAAATTTGGTAAGCCAAGTGGGATTTGTGTACTGATCATTACCACCTGGTATCATCAAGATTGGGTGAAAAAATATTTGCTGGTATTTCGGAAACTCGTTATTTCTTAGAAGCTTGGCAACCCCTCTCAATGAAAGTGCTTTTCCACAGTGTGTGCCTAGGGCTACTTGAAGAGGAAACAAACCATAGAGACAAAACTGAGAACTCCTTTATTTTGTCAAGTATCAAAGAGCTACTACAAACCATGTTGGATTTAGAGTTCCAAATTCATTTATCTATATAGAAGAGAACAGAGAGAAACCTACATATAAAATCTGCTACTGTAGACGAACCCTTCAACCTAGAATAACAAAATTAGGTGAGCCAAGTGGGATTTGTGTACCGATCATTAGCAACAAGTATCATCAAGATTGGGTGAAAAAATGTTTGCTGGTATTTCGGAAACTCGTTCTTTCTTAGAAGCTTGGCAACCCATCTCAATGAAAGTGCTTTCCACCGTCTATGACTAGGGCTACATGAAGAGTAAACAAACCATAGAGACAAAACTGAGAAGTCCTTTATTTTGTCAAGTTTCAAAGAGCTACTACAAACCATGTTGGATTTAGAGTTTCAAATTTATCTATGTATATAGGAGAGAACAGAGGGAAACCTAAATATAAAAACCGCTACTGTAGACGAACACTTCAACCTAGAAAAACAAAATTTGGTGAGCCAAGTGGGATTTGTGTACTGATCATTACCACCAAGTACCATGAAGATTGGGTGAAAAAATATTTGCTGGTATTTCGGAAACTCGTAATTTCTTAGACGCTTGGCAACCCATCTCAATGAAAGTGGTTTTCCACAGTCAGTTCCTAGGGCTACTTGAAGAGGAAACAAACCATAGAGACAAAACAGGGAAGTTCTTTATTTTGTCAAGTTTCAAAGAGCTACTACAAACCATGCTGGATATAGAGTTCCAAATTCATCTATCTATATAGGAGAGAACAGAGGGGATCGAAATATAAAAACTGCTGCTCTAGACGAATGCTTCATCCTAGAAGAACAGAATTTGGTGAGCCAAGTGGGATTTGGGTACTGATCATTACCACCAAGTATCATCAAGATTGGGTGAAAAAATATTTCCTGGTATTTCGAAACTCGTAATTTCTTAGAAGTTTGGCAAACCCTCTCAGTGAAAGAGCTTTTCCACAGTCTGTGCCTAGGGCTACTTGAAGAGGAACCAAACCATAGAGACAAAACTGAGAACTCCTTTATTTTGTCAAGTTTCAAGGAGCTACTACAAAGCATGTTGGAATTAGAGTTCCAAATTCATCTATCTATATAGGAGAGAACAGAGAGAAACCTAAATATAAAAACTGCTACTGTAGACGAACGCTTCAACCTAGAAGAACAAAATTTGGTGAGCCAAGTGGGATTTGTGTACTGATCATTACCACCAAGTATCAACAAGATTGTGTGAAAAAATATTTGCTGGTATTTCGGAAACTCGTTATTTCTTAGAAGCTTGGCAACCCATCTCAATGAAAGTGCTTTCCACAGTCTGTGCCTAGGTCTACTTTAAGAGGAAACAAACCATAGAGACAAAACTGAGAACTCCTTTATTTTGTCAAGTTTCAAAGAGCTACTACAAACCATGTTGGATTTAGAGTTCCAAATTCATCTATCTATATAGGAGAGAAAAGAGGGAAACCTAAATATAAAAACTGCTACTGTAGATGAACGCTTCAACCTAGAAGAACAAAATTTGGTGAGCCAAGTGGGATTTGTGTACTGATCATTACCACCAAGAATCATCAAATTTGGGTGAAAAAATATTTGCTGGCATTTCGGAAACTCGTTATTTCTTAGAAGCTTGGCAACCCCTCTCAATGAAAGTGCTTTTCCACAGTCTGTGCCTAGGGCTACTTGAAGAGGAAACAAACCATAGAGACAAAACAGGGAATTTCTTTATTTTGTCAAGTTTCAAAGAGCTACTACAAACCATGCTGGATTTAGAGTTCCAAATTCATCTATCTATATAGGAGAGAACAGAGGGGAACGAAATATAAAAACTGCTACTGTAGACGAATGCTTCATCGTAGAAGAACAAAATTTGGTGAGCCAAGTGGGATTTGGGTACTGATCATTACCACCAAGTATCATCAAGATTGGGTGAAAAAATATTTGCTGGTATTTCGGAAACTCGTTATTTCTTAGAAGCTTGGCAACCCCTCTCAGTGAAAGTGCTTTTACACAGTCTGTGCCTAAGGCTACTTGAAGAGGAAACAAACAATAGAGACAAAACTGAGAACTCCTTTATTTTGTCAAGTTTCAAAGAGCTACTACAAACCATGTTGGATTTAGAGTTCCAAATTCATCTATCTATATAGGAGAGAACAGAGAGGAACCTAAATATAAAAACTGCTACTGTAGACGAACGCTTCAACCTAGATGAACAAAATTTGGTAAGCCAAGTGGGATTTGTGTACTGATCATTACCACCTGGTATCATCAAGATTGGGTGAAAAAATATTTGCTGGTATTTCGGAAACTCGTTATTTCTTAGAAGCTTGGCAACCCCTCTCAATGAAAGTGCTTTTCCACAGTGTGTGCCTAGGGCTACTTGAAGAGGAAACAAACCATAGAGACAAAACTGAGAACTCCTTTATTTTGTCAAGTATCAAAGAGCTACTACAAACCATGTTGGATTTAGAGTTCCAAATTCATCTATCTATATAGAAGAGAACAGAGAGAAACCTACATATAAAATCTGCTACTGTAGACGAACCCTTCAACCTAGAAGAACAAAATTTGGTGAGCCAAGTGGGATTTGTGTACCGATCATTAGCAACAAGTATCATCAAGATTGGGTGAAAAAATGTTTGTTGGTATTTCGGAAACTCGTTCTTTCTTAGAAGCTTGGCAACCCATCTCAATGAAAGTGCTTTCCACCGTCTATGACTAGGGCTACTTGAAGAGTAAACAAACCATAGAGACAAAACTGAGAAGTCCTTTATTTTGTCAAGTTTCAAAGAGCTACTACAAACCATGTTGGATTTAGAGTTTCAAATTTATCTATCTATATAGGAGAGAACAGAGGGAAACCTAAATATAAAAACTGCTACTGTAGACGAACACTTAAACCTAGAAAAACAAAATTTGGTGAGCCAAGTGGGATTTGTGTACTGATCATTACCACCAAGTACCATGAAGATTGGGTGAAAATATATTTGCTGGTATTTCGGAAACTCGTAATTTCTTAGACGCTTGGCAACCCATCTCAATGAAAGTGGTTTTCCACAGTCAGTTCCTAGGGCTACTTGAAGAGGAAACAAACCATAGAGACAAAACAGGGAAGTTCTTTATTTTGTCAAGT
Source organism: Callospermophilus lateralis (assembly GCF_048772815.1). Classification (NCBI taxonomy): domain Eukaryota; kingdom Metazoa; phylum Chordata; class Mammalia; order Rodentia; family Sciuridae; genus Callospermophilus; species Callospermophilus lateralis. The sequence continues at coordinate 30,210 of NW_027514157.1, read as the reverse complement.
TTCAAAGAGCTACTACAAACCATGCTGGATATAGAGTTCCAAATTCATCTATCTATATAGGAGAGAACAGAGGGGATCGAAATATAAAAACTGCTGCTCTAGACGAATGCTTCATCCTAGAAGAACAGAATTTGGTGAGCCAAGTGGGATTTGGGTACTGATCAACACCACCAAGTATCATCAAGATTGGGTGAAAAAATATTTGCTGGTATTTCGAAACTCGTAATTTCTTAGAAGTTTGGCAAACCCTCTCAGTGAAAGAGCTTTTCCACAGTCTGTGCCTAGGGCTACTTGAAGAGGAACCAAACCATAGAGACAAAACTGAGAACTCCTTTATTTTGTCAAGTTTCAAGGAGCTACTACAAAGCATGTTGGAATTAGAGTTCCAAATTCATCTATCTATATAGGAGAGAACAGAGAGAAACCTAAATATAAAAACTGCTACTGTAGACGAACGCTTCAACCTAGAAGAACAAAATTTGGTGAGCCAAGTGGGATTTGTGTACTGATCATTACCACCAAGTATCAACAAGATTGTGTGAAAAAATATTTGCTGGTATTTCGGAAACTCGTTATTTCTTAGAAGCTAGGCAACCCATCTCAATGAAAGTGCTTTCCACAGTCTGTGCCTAGGTCTACTTTAAGAGGAAACAAACCATAGAGACAAAACTGAGAACTCCTTTATTTTGTCAAGTTTCAAAAAGCTACTACAACCATGTTGGATTTAGAGTTCCAAATTCATCTATCTATATAGGAGAGAACAGAGGGAAACCTAAATATAAAAACTGCTACTGTAGATGAACGCTTCAACCTAGAAGAACAAAATTTGGTGAGCCAAGTGGGATTTGTGTACTGATCATTACCACCAAGAATCATCAAATTTGGGTGAAAAAATATTTGCTGGTATTTCGGAAACTCGTTATTTCTTAGAAGCTTGGCAACCCCTCTCAATGAAAGTGCTTTTCCACAGTCTGTGCCTAGGGCTACTTGAAGAGGAAACAAACCATAGAGACAAAACAGGGAATTTCTTTATTTTGTCAAGTTTCAAAGAGCTACTACAAACCATGCTGGATTTAGAGTTCCAAATTCATCTATCTATATAGGAGAGAACAGAGGGGAACGAAATATAAAAACTGCTACTGTAGACGAATGCTTCATCGTAGAAGAACAAAATTTGGTGAGCCAAGTGGGATTTGGGTACTGATCATTACCACCAAGTATCATCAAGATTGGGTGAAAAAATATTTGCTGGTATTTCGGAAACTCGTTATTTCTTAGAAGCTTGGCAACCCCTCTCAATGAAAGTGCTTTTCCACAGTCTGTGCCTAAGGCTACTTGAAGAGGAAACAAACAATAGAGACAAAACTGAGAACTCCTTAATTTTGTCAAGTTTCAAAGAGCTACTACAAACCATGTTGGATTTAGAGTTCCAAATTCATCTATCTATATAGGAGAGAACAGAGAGGAACCTAAATATAAAAACTGCTACTGTAGACGAACGCTTCAACCTAGAAGAACAAAATTTGGTGAGCCAAGTGGGATTTGTGTACTGATCATTACCACCAAGTATCAACTAGATTGTGTGAAAAATATTTGCTGGTATTTCGGAAACTCGTTATTTCTTAGAAGCTTGGCAACCCATCTCAATGAAAGTGCTTTCCACAGTCTGTGCCTAGGGCTACTTGAAGAGGAAACAAACCATAGACACAAAACTGAGAACTCCTTTATTTTGTCAAGTTTCAAAGAGCTACTACAAACCATGTTGGATTTAGAGTTCCAAATTCATCTATCTATATAGGAGAGAACAGAGGGAAACCTAAATATAAAAACTGCTACTGTAGACGAACGCTTCAACCTAGAAGAACAAAATTTGGTGAGCCAAGTGGGATTTGTGTACTGATCATTACCAAAAAGAATCATCAAATTTGGGTGAAAAAATATTTGCTGGTATTTCGGAAACTCGTTATTTCTTAGAAGCTTGGCAACCCCTCTCAATGAAAGAGCTTTTCCACAGTCTGTGCCTAGGGCTACTTGAAGAGGAAACAAACCATAGAGACAAAATTGAGAACTCCTTTATTTTGTCAAGTTTCAAAGAGCTACTACAATCCATGTTGGATTTAGAGTTCCAAATTCATCTATCTATATAGGAGAGAACAGAGGGAAACCTAAATATAAAAACTGCTACTGTACACGAATGCTTCATCCTAGATGAATAAAATTTGGTGAGCCAAGTGGGATTTCTGTGCTGATCATTACCACCAAGTATCATCAAGTTTGGGTGAAAAAATATTTGCTGGTATTTCAGAAACTCGATATTTCTTAGAAGCTTGGCAACCCATCTCAATGAAAGTGCATTTCCACAGTCTGTTCCTAGGGCTACTTGAAGAGGAAACAAACCAGAGAGACCAAACTGAGAACTCCTTTATTTTGTCAAGTTTCAAAGAGCTACTACAAACCATGTTGGATTTAGAGTTCCAAATTCATCTATCTGTATAGGAGAGAACAGAGGGAAACCTAAATATAAAAACTGCTACTGTAGACGAACGCTTCAACCTAGAAGAACAAAATTTGGTGAGCCAAGTGGGATTTGTGTACTGATCATTACCACCAAGTATCATCAAGATTGGGTGAAAAAATATTTGATGGTATTTCGGAAACTCTTTATTTCTTAGAAGCTGGCAACCCCTCTCAATGAAAGTGCTTTTCCACAGTCTGTGCCTAGGGCTATGTGAAGAGGAAACAAACCATAGAGACAAATGTGAGAACTCCTTTATTTTGTCAAGTTTCAAAGAGCTACTACAAACCATGTTGGATTTAGAGTTCCAAATTCATCTATCTATATAGGAGAGAACAGAGGGAAACCTAAATATAAAAACTGCTGCTGTAGACGAACGCTTCAACTTAGAAAACAAAATTTGGTAAGCCAAGTGGGAATTGTGTACTGATCATAACCACCAAGTATCATCAAATTTGGGTGAAAAAATATTTGCTGGTATATCGGAAACTCGTTATTTCTTAGGAGCTTGGCAAACCCTCTCAATGAAAGTGCTTTTCCACAGTCTTTGCCTAGGGCTACTTGAAGAGAAAACAAACCATAGAGACAAAACAGGGAATTTCTTTATTTTGTCAAGTTTCAAAGAGCTACTACAAACCATGCTGGATTTAGAGTTCCAAATTCATCTAATTATATAGGAGAGAACAGAGGGGGACGAAATATAAAAACTGCTACTGTAGACGAATGCTTCATCCTAGAAGAACAAAATTTGGTGAGCCAAGTAAGATTTGGGTACTGATCATTACCACCAAGTATCATCAAGATTGGGTGAAAAAATATTTGCTGGTATTTTGGAAACTCGTAATTTCTTAGAAGCTTGGCAAACCCTCACAGTGAAAGTGCTTTTCCACAGTCTGTGCCTAGGGCTACTTGAAGAGGAACCAAACCATAGAGACAAAACTGAGAACTCCTTTATTTTGTCAAGTTTCAAGGAGCTACTACAAAGCTTGTTGGATTTAGAGTTCCAAATTCATCTATCTATATAGGAGAGAACAGAGGGAAACCTAAATATAAAAAGTGCTACTGTAGACGAACGCTTCAACCTAGAAGAACAAAATTTGGTAAGCCACGTGGGATTTGTGTACTGATCATTACCACCAAGTATCATCAAGATTGGGTGAAAAAATGTTTGCTGGTATTTCGGAAACACTTTATTTCTTAGAAGCTTGGCAACCCCTCTCAATGAAAGTGCTTTTCCACAGTCTGTGCCTAGGGCTACTTGAAGAGGAAAGAAACCATAGAGACAAAACTGAGAACTCCTTTATTTTGTCAAATTTCAAAGAGCTACTACAAACCATGTTGGATTTAGTGTTCCAAATTCATCTATCTATATAGGAGAGAACAGAGAGAAACCTAAATATAAAAACTGCTACTATAGACGAACGCTTCAACCTAGAAGAACAAAATATGGTGAGCCAAGTGGGATTTGTGTACTGATCATTACCACCAAGTATCAACAAGATTGTGTGAAAAAATATTTGCTGGTATTTCGGAAACTCGTTATTTCTTAGAAGTTTGGCAACCCATCTCAATTAAAGTGATTTCCACAGTCTGTGCCTATGTCTACTTTAAGAGGAAACAAACCATAGAGACAAAACTGAGAACTCCTTTATTTTGTCAAGTTTCAAAGAGCTACTACAATCCATGTGGGATTTAGAGTTCCAAATTCATCTATCTATATAGGAGAGAATCGAGGGAAACCTAAATGTAAAAACTGCTACTGTAGACGAACGCTTCAACCTAGAAGAACAAAATTTGGTGAGCCAAGTGGAATTTGTGTACTGATCATTACCACAAAGTATCAACTAGATTGGGTGAAAAAAATATTTGCTGGTATTTCGGAAACTCGTTATTTCTTAGAAGCTTGACAACCCATCTCAATGCAAGTGCTTTCCACAGTCTGTGCCTAGGGCTACTTTAAGAGGAAACAAACCATAGAGACAAAACTGAGAACTCCTTTATTTTGTCAAGTTTCAAGGAGCTACTACAAAGCATGTTGGATTTAGAGTTCCAAATTCATCTATCTATATAGGAGAGAACAGAGGGAAACCTAAATATAAAAACTGCTACTGTAGACGAACGCTTCAACCTAGATGAACAAAATTTGGTAAGCCAAGTGGGATTTGTGTACTGATCATAACCACCTAGTATCATCAAGATTGGGAGAAAAAATATTTGCTGGTATTTCGGAAACTCGTTATTTCTTAGAAGCTTGGCAACCCCTCTCAATGAAAGTGCTTTTCCACAGTGTGTGCCTAGGGCTACTTGAAGAGGAAACAAACCATAGAGACAAAACTGAGAACTCCTTTATTTTGTCAAGTATCAAAGAGCTACTACAAACCATGTTGGATTTAGAGTTCCAAATTCATCTATCTATATAGGAGAGAACAGAGAGAAACCTAAATATAAAAACTGCTACTGTAGACGAACCCTTCAACCTAGAAGAACAAAATTTGGTGAGCCAAGTGGGATTTGTGTACCGATCATTAGCAACAAGTATCATCAAGATTGGGTGAAAAAATGTTTGCTGATTTTTCGGAAACTCGTTCTTTCTTAGAAGCTTGGCAACCCATCTCAATGAAAGTGCTTTCCACCGTCTATGACTAGGGCTACTTGAAGAGTAAACAAACCATAGAGAAAAAACTGAGAAGTCCTTTATTTTGTCAAGTTTCAAAGAGCTACTACAAACCATGTTGGATTTAAAGTTTCAAATTTATCTATCTATATAGGAGAGAACAGAGGGAAACCTAAATATAAATACTGCTACTGTAGACGAACACTTCAACCTAGAAAAACAAAATTTGGTGAGCCAAGTGTGATTTGTGTACTGATCATTACCACCAAGTACCATGAAGATTGGGTGAAAAAATATTTGCTGGTATTTCGGAAACTCGTAATTTCTTAGACGCTTGGCAACCCATCTCAATGAAAGTGGTTTTCCACAGTCAGTTCCTAGGGCTACTTGAAGAGGAAACAAACCATAGAGACAAAACAGGGAAGTTCTTTATTTTGTCAAGTTTCAAAGAGCTACTACAAACCATGCTGGATATAGAGTTCCAAATTCATCTATCTACATAGGAGAGAACAGAGGGGATCGAAATATAAAAACTGCTGCTCTTGACGAATGCTTCATCCTAGAAGAACAAAATTTGGTGAGCCAAGTGGGATTTGGGTACTGATCATTACCACCAAGTATCATCAAGATTGGGTGAAAAAATATTTGCTGGTATTTCGAAACTCGTAATTTCTTAGAAGTTTGGCAAACCCTCTCAGTGAAAGAGCTTTTCCACAGTCTGTGCCTAGGGCTACTTGAAGAGGAACCAAACCATAGAGACAAACTGAGAACTCCTTTATTTTGTCAAGTTTCAAGGAGCTACTACAAAGCATGTTGGAATTAGAGTTCCAAATTCATCTATCTATATAGGAGAGAACAGAGAGAAACCTAAATATAAAAACTGCTACTGTAGACGAACGCTTCAACCTAGAAGAACAAAATTTGGTGAGCCAAGTGGGATTTGTGTACTGATCATTACCACCAAGTATCAACAAGATTGTGTGAAAAAATATTTGCTGGTATTTCGGAAACTCGTTATTTCTTAGAAGCTTGGCAACCCATCTCAATGAAAGTGCTTTCCACAGTCTGTGCCTAGGTCTACTTTAAGAGGAAACAAACCATAGAGACAAAACTGAGAACTCCTTTATTTTGTCAAGTTTCAAAGAGCTACTACAAACCATGTTGGATTTAGAGTTCCAAAATCATCTATCTATATAGGAGAGAACAGAGGGAAACCTAAATATAAAAACTGCTACTGTAGATGAACGCTTCAACCTAGAAGAACAAAATTTGGTGAGCCAAGTGGGATTTGTGTACTGATCATTACCACCAAGAATCATCAAATTTGGGTGAAAAAATATTTGCTGGTATTTCGGAAACTCGTTATTTCTTAGAAGCTTGGCAACCCCTCTCAATGAAAGTGCCTTTCCACAGTCTGTGCCTAGGGCTACTTGAAGAGGAAACAAACCATAGAGACAAAACAGGAAATTTCTTTATTTTGTCAAGTTTCAAAGAGCTACTACAAACCATGCTGGATTTAGAGTTCCAAATTCATCTATCTATCTAGGAGATAACAGAGGGGAACGAAATATAAAAACTGCTACTGTAGACGAATGCTTCATCGTAGAAGAACAAAATTTGGTGAGCCAAGTGGGATTTGGGTACTGATCATTACCACCAAGTATCATCAAGATTGGGTGAAAAAATATTTGCTGGTATTTCGGAAACTCGTTATTTCTTAGAAGCTTGGCAACATCTCTCAATGAATGTGCTTTTCCAAAGTCTGTGCCTAAGGCTAGTTGAAGAGGAAAGAAACAATAGAGACAAAACTGAGAACTAATTTATTTTGTCAGGTTTCAAAGAGCTACTACAAACCATGTTGGATTTAGAGTTCCAAATTCATCTATCTATATAGGAGAGAACAGAGAGGAACCTAAATATAAAAACTGCTACTGTAGACAAACGCTTCAACCTAGAAGAACAAAATTTGGTGAGCCAAGTGGGATTTCTGTACTGATCTTTACCACCAAGTATCAACTAGATTGTGTGAAAAAATATTTGCTGGTATTTCGGAAACTCGTTATTTCTTAGAAGCTTGGCAACCCATCTCAATGAAAGTGCTTTCCACAGTCTGTGCCAAGGGCTACTTGAAGAAGAAACAAATAATAGAGACTAATCTGAGAACTCCTTTATTTTGTCAAGTTTCAAAGAGCTACTACAAACCATGTTGGATTTAGAGTTCCAAATTCATCTATCTATATAGGAGAGAACAGAGAGGAACCTAAATATAAAAACTGCTACTGTAGACGAACGCTTCAACCTAGAAGAACAAAATTTGGTGAGCCAAGTGGGATTTGTGTACTGATCATTACCACCAAGTATCAACTAGATTGTGTGAAAAAATATTTGCTGGTATTTCGGAAACTCGTTATTTCTTCGAAGCTTGGCAACCCATCTCAATTAAAGTGCTTTCCACAGTCTGTGCCTAGGGCTACTTTAAGAGGAAACAAACCATAGAGACAAAACTGAGAACTCCTTTATTTTGTCAAGTTTCAAGGAGCTACTACAAAGCATGTTGGATTTAGAGTTCCGAATTCATCTATCTATATAGGAGAGAACAGAGGGAAACCTAAATATAAAAACTGCTACTGTAGACGAACGCTTCAACCTAGATGAACAAAATTTGGTAAGCCAAGTGGGATTTGTGTACTGATCATTACCACCTAGTATCATCAAGATTGGGAGAAAAAATATTTGCTGGTATTTCGGAAACTCGTTATTTCTTAGAAGCTTGGCAACCCCTCTCAATGAAAGTGCTTTTCCACAGTGTGTGCCTAGGGCTACTTGAAGAGGAAACAAACCATAGAGACAAAACTGAGAACTCCTTTATTTTGTCAAGTATCAAAGAGCTACTACAAACCATGTTGGATTTAGAGTTCCAAATTCATCTATCTATATAGGAGAGAACAGAGAGAAACCTAAATATAAAAACTGCTACTGTAGACGAACCCTTCAACCTAGAAGAACAAAATTTGGTGAGCCAAGTGGGATTTGTGTACCGATCATTAGCAACAAGTATCATCAAGATTGGGTGAAAAAATGTTTGCTGATTTTTCGGAAACTCGTTCTTTCTTTGAAGCTTGGCAACCCATCTCAATGAAAGTGCTTTCCACCGTCTATGACTAGGGCTACTTGAAGAGTAAACAAACCCTAGAGAAAAAACTGAGAAGTCCTTTATTTTGTCAAGTTTCAAAGAGCTACTACAAACCATGTTGGATTTAGAGTTTCAAATTTATCTATCTATATAGGAGAGAACAGAGGGAAACCTAAATATAAAAACTGCTACTGTAGACGAACACTTCAACCTAGAAAAACAAAATTTGGTGAGCCAAGTGGGATTTGTGTACTGATCATTACCACCAAGTACCATGAAGATTGGGTGAAAAAATATTTGCTGGTATTTCGGAAACTCGTAATTTCTTAGACGCTTGGCAACCCATCTCAATGAAAGTGGTTTTCCACAGTCAGTTCCTAGGGCTACTTGAAGAGGAAACAAACCATAGAGACAAAACAGGGAAGTTCTTTATTTTGTCAAGTTTCAAAGAGCTACTACAAACCATGCTGGATATAGAGTTCCAAATTCATCTATCTATATAGGAGAGAACAGAGGGGATCGAAATATAAAAACTGCTGCTCTAGACGAATGCTTCATCCTAGAAGAACAAAATTTGGTGAGCCAAGTGGGATTTGGGTACTGATCATTACCACCAAGTATCATCAAGATTGGGTGAAAAAATATTTGCTGGTATTTCGAAACTCGTAATTTCTTAGAAGTTTGGCAAACCCTCTCAGTGAAAGAGCTTTTCCACAGTCTGTGCCTAGGGCTACTTGAAGAGGAACCAAACCATAGAGACAAAACTGAGAACTCCTTTATTTTGTCAAGTTTCAAGGAGCTACTACAAAGCATGTTGGAATTAGAGTTCCAAATTCATCTATCTATATAGGAGAGAACAGAGAGAAACCTAAATATAAAAACTGCTACTGTAGACGAACGCTTCAACCTAGAAGAACAAAATTTGGTGAGCCAAGTGGGATTTGTGTACTGATCATTACCACCAAGTATCAACAAGATTGTGTGAAAAAATATTTGCTGGTATTTTGGAAACTCGTTATTTCTTAGAAGCTTGGCAACCCATCTCAATGAAAGTGCTTTCCACAGTCTGTGCCTAGGTCTACTTTAAGAGGAAACAAACCATAGAGACAAAACTGAGAACTCCTTTATTTTGTCAAGTTTCAAAGAGCTACTACAAACCATGTTGGATTTAGAGTTCCAAATTCATCTATCTATATAGGAGAGAAAAGAGGGAAACCTAAATATAAAAACTGCTACTGTAGATGAACGCTTCAACCTAGAAGAACAAAATTTGGTGAGCCAAGTGGGATTTGTGTACTGATCATTACCACCAAGAATCATCAAATTTGGGTGAAAAAATATTTGCTGGTATTTCGGAAACTCGTTATTTCTTAGAAGCTTGGCAACCCCTCTCAATGAAAGTGCTTTTCCACAGTCTGTGCCTAGGGCTACTTGAAGAGGAAACAAACCATAGAGACAAAACAGGAAATTTCTTTATTTTGTCAAGTTTCAAAGAGCTACTACAAACCATGCTGGATTTAGAGTTCCAAATTCATCTATCTATATAGGAGAGAACAGAGGGGAACGAAATATAAAAACTGCTACTGTAGACGAATGCTTCATCGTAGAAGAACAAAATTTGGTGAGCCAAGTGGGATTTGGGTACTGATCATTACCACCAAGTATCATCAAGATTGGGTGAAAAAATATTTGCTGGTATTTCGAAACTCGTAATTTCTTAGAAGTTTGGCAAACCCTCTCAGTGAAAGAGCTTTTCCACAGTCTGTGCCTAGGGCTACTTGAAGAGGAACCAAACCATAGAGACAAACTGAGAACTCCTTTATTTTGTCAAGTTTCAAGGAGCTACTACAAAGCATGTTGGAATTAGAGTTCCAAATTCATCTATCTATATAGGAGAGAACAGAGAGAAACCTAAATATAAAAACTGCTACTGTAGACGAACGCTTCAACCTAGAAGAACAAAATTTGGTGAGCCAAGTGGGATTTGTGTACTGATCATTACCACCAAGTATCAACAAGATTGTGTGAAAAAATATTTGCTGGTATTTCGGAAACTCGTTATTTCTTAGAAGCTTGGCAACCCATCTCAATGAAAGTGCTTTCCACAGTCTGTGCCTAGGTCTACTTTAAGAGGAAACAAACCATAGAGACAAAACTGAGAACTCCTTTATTTTGTCAAGTTTCAAAGAGCTACTACAAACCATGTTGGATTTAGAGTTCCAAAATCATCTATCTATATAGGAGAGAACAGAGGGAAACCTAAATATAAAAACTGCTACTGTAGATAAACGCTTCAACCTAGAAGAACAAAATTTGGTGAGCCAAGTGGGATTTGTGTACTGATCATTACCACCAAGAATCATCAAATTTGGGTGAAAAAATATTTGCTGGTATTTCGGAAACTCGTTATTTCTTAGAAGCTTGGCAACCCCTCTCAATGAAAGTGCCTTTCCACAGTCTGTGCCTAGGGCTACTTGAAGAGGAAACAAACCATAGAGACAAAACAGGAAATTTCTTTATTTTGTCAAGTTTCAAAGAGCTACTACAAACCATGCTGGATTTAGAGTTCCAAATTCATCTATCTATCTAGGAGATAACAGAGGGGAACGAAATATAAAAACTGCTACTGTAGACGAATGCTTCATCGTAGAAGAACAAAATTTGGTGAGCCAAGTGGGATTTGGGTACTGATCATTACCACCAAGTATCATCAAGATTGGGTGAAAAAATATTTGCTGGTATTTCGGAAACTCGTTATTTCTTAGAAGCTTGGCAACATCTCTCAATGAATGTGCTTTTCCAAAGTCTGTGCCTAAGGCTAGTTGAAGAGGAAAGAAACAATAGAGACAAAACTGAGAACTAATTTATTTTGTCAGGTTTCAAAGAGCTACTACAAACCATGTTGGATTTAGAGTTCCAAATTCATCTATCTATATAGGAGAGAACAGAGAGGAACCTAAATATAAAAACTGCTACTGTAGACAAACGCTTCAACCTAGAAGAACAAAATTTGGTGAGCCAAGTGGGATTTCTGTACTGATCTTTACCACCAAGTATCAACTAGATTGTGTGAAAAAATATTTGCTGGTATTTCGGAAACTCGTTATTTCTTAGAAGCTTGGCAACCCATCTCAATTAAAGTGCTTTCCACAGTCTGTGCCTAGGGCTACTTTAAGAGGAAACAAACCATAGAGACAAAACTGAGAACTCCTTTATTTTGTCAAGTTTCAAAGAGCTACTACAAACCATGTTGAATTTAGAGTTCCAAATTCATCTATCTATAGAGGAGAGAACAGAGGGAAACCTAAATATAAAAACTGCTACTGTAGACGAACGCTTCAACCTAGAAGAACAAAATTTGGTGAGCCAAGTGGGATTTGTGTACTGATCATTACCAAAAAGAATCATCAAATTTGGGTGAAAAAATATTTGCTGGTATTTCGGAAACTCGTTATTTCTTAGAAGCTTGGCAACCCCTCTCAATGAAAGAGCTTTTCCACAGTCTGTGCCTAGGGCTACTTGAAGAGGAAAGAAACCATAGAGACTAAATTGAGAACTCCTTTATTTTGTCAAGTTTCAAAGAGCTACTACAATCCATGTTGGATTTAGAGTTCCAAATTCATCTATCTATATAGGAGAGAACAGAGGGAAACCTAAATATAAAAACTGCTACTGTACACGAATGCTTCATCCTAGATGAACAAAATTTGGTGAGCCAAGTGGGATTTGTGTGCTGATCATTACCACCAAGTATCATCAAGTTTGGGTGAAAAAATATTTGATGGTATTTCGGAAACTCTTTATTTCTTAGAAGCTTGGCAACCCCTCTCAATGAAAGTGCTTTTCCACAGTCTGTGCCTAGGGCTATGTGAAGAGGAAACAAATCATAGAGACAAATGTGAGAACTCCTTTATTTTGTCAAGTTTCAAAGAGCTACTACAAACCATGTTGGATTTAGAGTTCCAAATTCATCTATCTATATAGGAGAGAACAGAGGGAAACCTAAATATAAAAACTGCTGCTGTAGACGAACGCTTCAACTTAGAAAACAAAATTTGGTAAGCCAAGTGGGAATTGTGTACTGATATTAACCACCAAGTATCATCAAATTTGGGTGAAAAAATATTTGCTGGTATATCGGAAACTCGTTATTTCTTAGAAGCTTGGCAACCCCTCTCAATGAAAGTGCTTTTCCACAGTCTGTGCCTAGGGCTACTTGAAGAGAAAACAAACCATAGAGACAAAACAGGGAATTTCTTTATTTTGTCAAGTTTCAAAGAGCTACTACAAACCATGCTGGATTTAGAGTTCCAAATTCATCTAATTATATAGGAGAGAACAGAGGGGAACGAAATATAAAAACTGCTACTGTAGACGAATGCTTCAACCTAGAAGAACAAAATTTGGTAAGCCACGTGGGATTTGTGTACTGATCATTACCACCAAGTATCATCAAGATTGTTTGAAAAAATATTTGCTGGTATTTCGGAAAATCGTTATTTCTTAGAAGCTTGGCAACCCCTCTCAATGAAAGTGCTTTTCCACAGTCTGTGACTAGGGCTACTTGAAGAGGAAAGAAACCATAGAGACAAAACTGAGAACTCCTTTATTTTGTCAAATTTCAAAGAGCTACTACAAACCATGTTGAATTTAGAGTTCCAAATTCATCTATCTATATAGGAGAGAACAGAGAGAAACCTAAATATAAAAACTGCTACTATAGACGAACGCTTCAACCTAGAAGAACAAAATATGGTGAGCCAAGTGGGATTTGTGTACTGATCATTACCACCAAGTATTAACAAGATTGTGTGAAAAAATATTTGCTGGTATTTCAGAAACTCGTTATTTCTTAGAAGTTTGGCAACCCATCTCAATTAAAGTGATTTCCACAGTCTGTGCCTATGTCTACTTTAAGAGGAAACAAACCATAGACACAAAACTGAGAAGTCCTTTATTTTGTCAAGTTTCAAAGAGCTACTACAATCCATGTGGGATTCAGAGTTCCAAATTCATCTATCTATATAGGAGAGAATCGAGGGAAACCTAAATGTAAAAACTGCTACTGTAGACGAACGCTTCAACCTAGAAGAACAAAATTTGGTGAGCCAAGTGGAATTTGTGTACTGATCATTACCACAAAGTATCAACTAGATTGGGTGAAAAAATATTTGCTGGTATTTCGGAAACTCGTTATTTCTTAGAAGCTTGGCAACCCATCTCAATGCAAGTGCTTTCCACAGTCTGTGCTTAGGGCTACTTTAAGAGGAAACAAACCATAGAGACAAAACTGAGAACTCCTTTATTTTGTCAAGTTTCAAGGAGCTACTACAAAGCATGTTGGATTTAGAGTTCCAAATTCATCTATCTATATAGGAGAGAACAGAGGGAAACCTAAATATAAAAACTGCTACTGTAGACGAACGCTTCAACCTAGATGAACAAAATTTGGTAAGCCAAGTGGGATTTGTGTACTGATCATTACCACCTAGTATCATCAAGATTGGGAGAAAAAATATTTGCTGGTATTTCGGAAACTCGTTATTTCTTAGAAGGTTGGCAACCCCTCTCAATGAAAGTGCTTTTCCACAGTGTGTGCCTAGGGCTACTTGAAGATGAAACAAACCATAGAGACAAAACTGAGAACTCCTTTATTTTGTCAAGTATCAAAGAGCTACTACAAACCATGTTGGATTTAGAGTTCCAAATTCATCTATCTATATAGGAGAGAACAGAGAGAAACCTAAATATAAAAACTGCTACTGTAGACGAACCCTTCAACCTAGAAGAACAAAATTTGGTGAGCCAAGTGGGATTTGTGTACCGATCATTAGCAACAAGTATCATCAAGATTGGGTGAAAAAATGTTTGCTGATTTTTCGGAAACTCGTTCTTTCTTAGAAGCTTGGCAACCCATCTCAATGAAAGTGCTTTCCACCGTCTATGACTAGGGCTAATTGAAGAGTAAACAAACCATAGAGAAAAAACTGAGAAGTCCTTTATTTTGTGATGTTTAAAAGAGCTACTACAAACCATGTTGGATTTAGAGTTTCAAATTTATCTATCTATATAGGAGAGAACAGAGGGAAACCTAAATATAAAAACTGCTACTGTAGACGAACACTTCAACCTAGAAAAACAAAATTTGGTGAGCCAAGTGGGATTTATGTACTGATCATTACCACCAAGTACCATGAAGATTGGGTGAAAAAATATTTGCTGGTATTTCGGAAACTCGTAATTTCTTAGACGCTTGGCAACCCATCTCAATGAAAGTGGTTTTCCACAGTCAGTTCCTAGGGCTACTTGAAGAGGAAACAAACCATAGAGACAAAACAGGGAAGTTCTTTATTTTGTCAAGTTTCAAAGAGCTACTACACACCATGCTGGATATAGAGTTCCAAATTCATCTATCTATATAGGAGAGAACAGAGGGGATCGAAATATAAAACCTGCTGCTCTAGACGAATGCTTCATCCTAGAAGAACAAAATTTGGTGAGCCAAGTGGGATTTGGGTACTGATCATTACCACCAAGTATCATCAAGATTGGGTGAAAAAATATTTGCTGGTATTTCGAAACTCGTAATTTCTTAGAAGTTTGGCAAACCCTCTCAGTGAAAGAGCTTTTCCACAGTCTGTGCCTAGGGCTACTTGAAGAGGAACCAAACCATAGAGAAAAAACTGAGAACTCCTTTATTTTGTCAAGTTTCAAGGAGCTACTACAAAGCATGTTGGAATTAGAGTTCCAAATTCATCTATCTATATAGGAGAGAACAGAGAGAAACCTAAATATAAAAACTGCTACTGTAGACGAACGCTTCAACCTAGAAGAACAAAATTTGGTGAGCCAAGTGGGATTTGTGTACTGATCATTACCACCAAGTATCAACAAGATTGTGTGAAAAAATATTTGCTGGTATTTCGGAAACTCGTTATTTCTTAGAAGCTTGGCAACCCATCTCAATGAAAGTGCTTTCCACAGTCTGTGCCTAGGTCTACTTTAAGAGGAAACAAACCATAGAGACAAAACTGAGAACTCCTTTATTTTGTCAAGTTTCAAAGAGCTACTACAAACCATGTTGGATTTAGAGTTCCAAATTCATCTATCTATATAGGAGAGAAAAGAGAGGAAACTAAATATAAAAACTGCTACTGTAGACGAACGCTTCAACCTAGAAGAACAAAATTTGGTGAGCCAAGTGGGATTTCTGTAATGATCATTACCACCAAGTATCAACTAGATTGTGTGAAAAAATATTTGCTGGTATTTCGGAAACTCGTTATTTCTTAGAAGCTTGGCAACCCATCTCAATTAAAGTGCTTTCCACAGTCTGTGCCTAGGGCTACTTTAAGAGGAAACAAACCATAGAGACAAAACTGAGAACTCCTTTATTTTGTCAAGTTTCAAAGAGCTACTACAAACCATGTTGGATTTAGAGTTCCAAATTCATCTATCTATATAGGAGAGAACAGAGGGAAACCTAAATATAAAAACTGCTACTGTAGACGAACGCTTCAACCTAGAAGAACAAAATTTGGTGAGCCAAGTGGGATTTGTGTACTGATCATTACCAAAAAGAATCATCAAATTTGGGTGAAAAAATATTTGCTGGTATTTCGGAAACTCGTTATTTCTTAGAAGCTTGGCAACCCCTCTCAATGAAAGTGCTTTTCCACAGTCTGTGCCTAGGGCTACTTGAAGAGGAAACAAACCATAGAGACAAAATTGAGAACTCCTTTATTTTGTCAAGTTTCAAAGAGCTACTACAATCCATGTTGGATTTAGAGTTAAAAATTCATCTATCTATATAGGAGAGAACAGAGGGAAACCTAAATATAAAAACTGCTACTGTACACGAATGCTTCATCCTAGATGAACAAAATTTGGTGAGCCAAGTGGGATTTGTGTGCTGATCATTACCACCAAGTATCATCAAGTTTGGGTGAAAAAATATTTGCTGGTATTTCAGAAACTCGATATTTCTTAGAAGCTTGGCAACCCATCTCAATGAAAGTGCATTTCCACAGTCTGTTCCTAGGGCTACTTGAAGAGGAAACAAACCAGAGAGACCAAACTGAGAACTCCTTTATTTTGTCAAGTTTCAAAGAGCTACTACAAACCATGTTGGATTTAGAGTTCCAAATTCATCTATCTGTATAGGAGAGAACAGAGGGAAACCTAAATATAAAAACTGCTACTGTAGACGAACGCTTCAACCTAGAAGAACAAAATTTGGTGAGCCAAGTGGGATTTGTGTACTGATCATTTCCACCAAGTATCATCAAGATTTTGTGAAAAAATATTTGATGGTATTTCGGAAACTCTTTATTTCTTAGAAGCTTGGCAACCCCTCTCAATGAAAGTGCTTTTCCACAGTCTGTGCCTAGGGCTATGTGAAGAGGAAACAAATCATAGAGACAAATGTGAGAACTCCTTTATTTTGTCAAGTTTCAAAGAGCTACTACAAACCATGTTGGATTTAGAGTTCCAAATTCATCTATCTATATAGGAGAGAACAGAGGGAAACCTAAATATAAAAACTGCTGCTGTAGACGAACGCTTCAACTTAGAAAACAAAATTTGGTAAGCCAAGTGGGAATTGTGTACTGATCATAACCACCAAGTATCATCAAATTTGGGTGAAAAAATATTTGCTGGTATATCGGAAACTCGTTATTTCTTAGAAGCTTGGCAACCCCTCTCAATGAAAGTGCTTTTCCACAGTCTGTGCCTAGGGCTACTTGAAGAGAAAACAAACCATAGAGACAAAACAGGGAATTTCTTTATTTTGTCAAGTTTCAAAGAGCTACTAGAAACCATGCTGGATTTAGAGTTCCAAATTCATCTAATTATATAGGAGAGAACAGAGGGGAACGAAATATAAAAACTGCTACTGTAGACGAATGCTTCATCCTAGAAGAACAAAATTTGGTGAGCCAAGTAAGAATTGGGTACTGATCATTACCACCAAGTATCATCAAGATTGGGTGAAAAATATTTGCTGGTATTTCGGAAACTCGTAATTTCTTAGAAGCTTGGCAAACCCTCACAGTGAAAGTGCTTTTCCACAGTCTGTGCCTAGGGCTACTTGAAGAGGAACCAAACCATAGAGACAAAACTGAGAACTCCTTTATTTTGTCAAGTTTCAAGGAGCTACTACAAAGCATGTTGGATTTAGAGTTCCAAATTCATCTATGTATATAGGAGAGAACAGAGGGAAACCTAAATATAAAAAGTGCTACTGTAGACGAACGCTTCAACCTAGAAGAACAAAATTTGGTAAGCCACGTGGGATTTGTGTACTGATCATTACCACCAAGTATCATCAAGATTGGGTGAAAAAATGTTTGCTGGTATTTCGGAAAATCGTTATTTCTTAGAAGCTTGGCAACCCCTCTCAATGAAAGTGCTTTTCCACAGTCTGTGACTAGGGCTACTTGAAGAGGAAAGAAACCATAGAGACAAAACTGAGAACTCCTTTATTTTGTCAAATTTCAAAGAGCTACTACAAACCATGTTGGATTTAGAGTTCCAAATTCATCTATCTATATAGGAGAGAACAGAGAGAAACCTAAATATAAAAACTGCTACTATAGACGAACGCTTCAACCTAGAAGAACAAAATATGGTGAGCCAAGTGGGATTTGTGTACTGATCATTACCACCAAGTATTAACAAGATTGTGTGAAAAAATATTTGCTGGTATTTCAGAAACTCGTTATTTCTTAGAAGTTTGGCAACCCATCTCAATTAAAGTGATTTCCACAGTCTGTGCCTATGTCTACTTTAAGAGGAAACAAACCATAGACACAAAACTGAGAAGTCCTTTATTTTGTCAAGTTTCAAAGAGCTACTACAATCCATGTGGGATTTAGAGTTCCAAATTCATCTATCTATATAGGAGAGAATCGAGGGAAACCTAAATGTAAAAACTGCTACTGTAGACGAACACTTCAACCTAGAAGAACAAAATTTGGTGAGCCAAGTGGAATTTGTGTACTGATCATTACCACAAAGTATCAACTAGATTGGGTGAAAAAATATTTGCTGGTATTTCGGAAACTCGTTATTTCTTAGAAGCTTGGCAACCCATCTCAATGCAAGTGCTTTCCACAGTCTGTGCCTAGGGCTACTTTAAGAGGAAACAAACCATAGAGACAAAACTGAGAACTCCTTTATTTTGTCAAGTTTCAAGGAGCTACTACAAAGCATGTTGGATTTAGAGTTCCAAATTCATCTATCTATATAGGAGAGAACAGAGGGAAACCTAAATATAAAAACTGCTACTGTAGACGAACGCTTCAACCTAGATGAACAAAATTTGGTAAGCCAAGTGGGATTTGTGTACTGATCATTACCACCTAGTATCATCAAGATTGGGAGAAAAAATATTTGCTGGTATTTCGGAAACTCGTTATTTCTTAGAAGCTTGGCAACCCCTCTCAATGAAAGTGCTTTTCCACAGTGTGTGCCTAGGGCTACTTGAAGAGGAAACAAACCATAGAGACAAAACTGAGAACTCCTTTATTTTGTCAAGTATCAAAGAGCTACTACAAACCATGTTGGATTTAGAGTTCCAAATTCATCTATCTATATAGGAGAGAACAGAGAGAAACCTAAATATAAAAACTGCTACTGTAGACGAACCCTTCAACCTAGAAGAACAAAATTTGGTGAGCCAAGTGGGATTTGTGTACCGATCATTAGCAACAAGTATCATCAAGATTGGGTGAAAAAATGTTTGCTGATTTTTCGGAAACTCGTTCTTTCTTAGAAGCTTGGCAACCCATCTCAATGAAAGTGCTTTCCACCGTCTATGACTAGGGCTACTTGAAGAGTAAACAAACCCTAGAGAAAAAACTGAGAAGTCCTTTATTTTGTCAAGTTTCAAAGAGCTACTACAAACCATGTTGGATTTAGAGTTTCAAATTTATCTATCTATATAGGAGAGAACAGAGGGAAACCTAAATATAAAAACTGCTACTGTAGACGAACACTTCAACCTAGAAAAACAAAATTTGGTGAGCCAAGTGGGATTTATGTACTGATCATTACCACCAAGTACCATGAAGATTGTGTGAAAAAATATTTGCTGGTATTTCGTAAACTCGTAATTTCTTAGACGCTTGGCAACCCATCTCAATGAAAGTGGTTTTCCACAGTCAGTTCCTAGGGCTACTTGAAGAGGAAACAAACCATAGAGACAAAACAGGAAGTTCTTTATTTTGTCAAGTTTCAAAGAGCTACTACAAACCATGCTGGATATACAGTTCCAAATTCATCTATCTATATAGGAGAGAACAGAGGGGATCGAAATATAAAAACTGCTGCTCTAGACGAATGCTTCATCCTAGAAGAACAAAATTTGGTGAGCCAAGTGGGATTTGGGTACTGATCATTACCACCAAGTATCATCAAGATTGGGTGAAAAAATATTTGCTGGTATTTCGAAACTCGTAATTTCTTAGAAGTTTGGCAAACCCTCTCAGTGAAAGAGCTTTTCCACAGTCTGTGCCTAGGGCTACTTGAAGAGGAACCAAACCATAGAGACAAAACTGAGAACTCCTTTATTTTGTCAAGTTTCAAGGAGCTACTACAAAGCATGTTGGAATTAGAGTTCCAAATTCATCTATCTATATAGGAGAGAACAGAGAGAAACCTAAATATAAAAACTGCTACTGTAGACGAACGCTTCAACCTAGAAGAACAAAATTTGGTGAGCCAAGTGGGATTTGTGTACTGATCATTACCACCAAGTATCAACAAGATTGTGTGAAAAAATATTTGCTGGTATTTCGGAAACTCGTTATTTCTTAGAAGCTTGGCAACCCATCTCAATGAAAGTGCTTTCCACAGTCTGTGCCTAGGTCTACTTTAAGAGGAAACAAACCATAGAGACAAAACTGAGAACTCCTTTATTTTGTCAAGTTTCAAAGAGCTACTACAAACCATGTTGGATTTAGACTTCCAAATTCATCTATCTATATAGGAGAGAACAGAGGGAAACCTAAATATAAAAACTGCTACTGTAGATGAACGCTTCAACCTAGAAGAACAAAATTTGGTGAGCCAAGTGGGATTTGTGTACTGATCATTACCACCAAGAATCATCAAATTTGGGTGAAAAAATATTTGCTGGTATTTCGGAAACTCGTTATTTCTTAGAAGCTTGGCAACCCCTCTCAATGAAAGTGCTTTTCCACAGTCTGTGCCTAGGGCTACTTGAAGAGGAAACAAACCATAGAGACAAAACAGGAAATTTCTTTATTTTGTCAAGTTTCAAAGAGCTACTACAAACCATGCTGGATTTAGAGTTCCAAATTCATCTATCTATATAGGAGAGAACAGAGGGGAACGAAATATAAAAACTGCTACTGTAGACGAATGCTTCAACCTAGAAGAACAAAATTTGGTGAGCCAAGTGGGATTTGTGTACTGATCATTACCAAAAAGAATCATCAAATTTGGGTGAAAAAATATTTGCTGGTATTACGGAAACTCGTTATTTCTTAGAAGCTTGGCAACCCCTCTCAATGAAAGTGCTTTTCCACAGTCTGTGCCTAGGGCTACTTGAAGAGGAAACAAACCATAGAGACAAAATTGAGAACTCCTTTATTTTGTCAAGTTTCAAAGAGCTACTACAATCCATGTTGGATTTAGAGTTCCAAATTCATCTATCTATATAGGAGAGAACAGAGGGAAACCTAAATATAAAAACTGCTACTGTACACGAATGCTTCATCCTAGATGAACAAAATTTGGTGAGCCAAGTGGGATTTGTGTGCTGATCATTACCACCAAGTATCATCAAGTTTGGGTGAAAAAATATTTGCTGGTATTTCAGAAACTCGATATTTCTTAGAAGCTTGGCAACCCATCTCAATGAAAGTGCATTTCCACAGTCTGTTCCTAGGGCTACTTGAAGAGGAAACAAACCAGAGAGACCAAACTGAGAACTCCTTTATTTTGTCAAGTTTCAAAGAGCTACTACAAACCATGTTGGATTTAGAGTTCCAAATTCATCTATCTGTATAGGAGAGAACAGAGGGAAACCTAAATATAAAAACTGCTACTGTAGACGAACGCTTCAACCTAGAAGAACAAAATTTGGTGAGCCAAGTGGGATTTGTGTACTGATCATTACCACCAAGTATCATCAAGATTGGGTGAAAAAATATTTGATGGTATTTCGGAAACTCTTTATTTCTTAGAAGCTTGGCAACCCCTCTCAATGAAAGTGCTTTTCCACAGTCTGTGCCTAGGGCTATGTGAAGAGGAAACAAATCATAGAGACAAATGTGAGAACTCCTTTATTTTGTCAAGTTTCAAAGAGCTACTACAAACCATGTTGGATTTAGAGTTCCAAATTCATCTATCTATATAGGAGAGAACAGAGGGAAACCTAAATATAAAAACTGCTGCTGTAGACGAACGCTTCAACTTAGAAAACAAAATTTGGTAAGCCAAGTGGGAATTGTGTACTGATCATAACCACCAAGTATCATCAAATTTGGGTGAAAAAATATTTGCTGGTATATCGGAAACTCGTTATTTCTTAGAAGCTTCCCAACCCCTCTCAATGAAAGTGCTTTTCCACAGTCTGTGCCTAGGGCTACTTGAAGAGAAAACAAACCATAGAGACAAAACAGGGAATTTCTTTATTTTGTCAAGTTTCAAAGAGCTACTACAAACCATGCTGGATTTAGAGTTCCAAATTCATCTAATTATATAGGAGAGAACAGAGGGGAACGAAATATAAAAACTGCTACTGTAGACGAATGCTTCATCCTAGAAGAACAAAATTTGGTGAGCCAAGTAAGAATTGGGTACTGATCATTACCACCAAGTATCATCAAGATTGGGTGAAAAAATATTTGCTGGTATTTCGGAAACTCGTAATTTCTTAGAAGCTTGGCAAACCCTCACAGTGAAAGTGCTTTTCCACAGTCTGTACCTAGGGCTACTTGAAGAGGAACCAAACCATAGAGACAAATCTGAGAACTCCTTTATTTTGTCAAGTTTCAAGGAGCTACTACAAAGCATGTTCGATTTAGAGTTCCAAATTCATCTATCTATATAGGAGAGAACAGAGAGAAACCTAAATATAAAAACTGTTACTATAGACGAACGCTTCAACCTAGAAGAACAAAATATGGTGAGCCAAGTGGGATTTGTGTACTGATCATTACCACCAAGTATTAACAAGATTGTGTGAAAAAATATTTGCTGGTATTTCAGAAACTCGTTATTTCTTAGAAGTTTGGCAACCCATCTCAATTAAAGTGATTTCTACAGTCTGTGCCTATGTCTACTTTAAGAGGAAACAAACCATAGACACAAAACTGAGAAGTCCTTTATTTTGTCAAGTTTCAAAGAGCTACTACAATCCATGTGGGATTTAGAGTTCCAAATTCATCTATCTATATAGGAGAGAATCGAGGGAAACCTAAATGTAAAAACTGCTACTGTAGACGAACGCTTCAACCTAGAAGAACAAAATTTGGTGAGCCAAGTGGAATTTGTGTACTGATCATTACCACAAAGTATCAACTAGATTGGGTGAAAAAATATTTGCTGGTATTTCGGAAACTCGTTATTTCTTAGAAGCTTGGCAACCCATCTCAATGCAAGTGCTTTCCACAGTCTGTGCCTAGGGCTACTTTAAGAGGAAACAAACCATAGAGACAAAACTGAGAACTCCTTTATTTTGTCAAGTTTCAAGGAGCTACTACAAAGCATGTTGGATTTAGAGTTCCAAATTCATCTATCTATATAGGAGAGAACAGAGGGAAACCTAAATATAAAAACTGCTACTGTAGACGAACGCTTCAACCTAGATGAACAAAATTTGGTAAGCCAAGTGGGATTTGTGTACTGATCATTACCACCTAGTATCATCAAGATTGGGAGAAAAAATATTTGCTGGTATTTCGGAAACTCGTTATTTCTTAGAAGCTTGGCAACCCCTCTCAATGAAAGTGCTTTTCCACAGTGTGTGCCTAGGGCTACTTGAAGAGGAAACAAACCATAGAGACAAAACTGAGAACTCCTTTAATTGTCAAGTATCAAAGAGCTACTACAAACCATGTTGGATTTAGAGTTCCAAATTCATCTATCTATATAGGAGAGAACAGAGAGAAACCTAAATATAAAAACTGCTACTGTAGACGAACCCTTCAACCTAGAAGAACAAAATTTGGTGAGCCAAGTGGGATTTGTGTACCGATCATTAGCAACAAGTATCATCAAGATTGGGTGAAAAAATGTTTGCTGATTTTTCGGAAACTCGTTCTTTCTTAGAAGCTTGGCAACCCATCTCAATGAAAGTGCTTTCCACCGTCTATGACTAGGGCTACTTGAAGAGTAAACAAACCATAGAGAAAAAACTGAGAAGTCCTTTATTTTGTCAAGTTTCAAAGAGCTACTACAAACCATGTTGGATTTAGAGTTTCAAATTTATCTATCTATATAGGAGAGAACAGAGGGAAACCTAAATATAAAAACTGCTACTGTAGACGAACACTTCAACCTAGAAAAACAAAATTTGGTGAGCCAAGTGGGATTTGTGTAGTGATCATTACCACCAAGTACCATGAAGATTGGGTGAAAAAATATTTGCTGGTATTTCGGAAACTCGTAATTTCTTAGACGCTTGGCAACCCATCTCAATGAAAGTGGTTTTCCACAGTCAGTTCCTAGGGCTACTTAAAGAGGAAACAAACCATAGAGACTAATCGGAGAACTCCTTTATTTTGTCAAGTTTCAAAGAGCTACTACAAACCATGTTGGATTTAGAGTTCCAAATTCATCTATCTATATAGGAGAGAACACAGAGGAACCTAAATATAAAAACTGCTACTGTAGACGAACGCTTCAACCTAGAAGAACAAAATTTGGTGAGCCAAGTGGGATTTGTGTACTGATCATTACCACCAAGTATCAACTAGATTGTGTGAAAAAATATTTGCTGGTATTTCGGAAACTCGTTATTTCTTAGAAGCTTGGCAACCCATCTCAATGAAAGTGCTTTCCACAGTCTGTGCATAGGGCTACTTTAAGAGGAAACAAACCATAGAGACAAAACTGAGAACTCCTTTATTTTGTCAAGTTTCAAAGAGCTACTACAAACCATGTTGGATTTAGAGTTCCAAATTCATCTATCTATATAGGAGAGAACAGAGGGAATCCTAATTATAAAAACTGCTACTGTACACGAATGCTTCATCCTAGATGAACAAAATTTGGTGAGCCAAGTGGGATTTGTGTGCTGATCATTACCACCAAGTATCATCAAGTTTGGGTGAAAAAATATTTGCTGGTATTTCAGAAACTCGATATTATTTAGAAGCTTGGCAACCCATCTCAATGAAAGTGCATTTCCACAGTCTGTTAATAGGGCTACTTGAAGAGGAAACAAACCAGAGAGACCAAACTGAGAACTCCTTTATTTTGTCAAGTTTCAAAGAGCTACTACAAACCATGTTGGATTTAGAGTTCCAAATTAATCTATCTGTATAGGAGAGAACAGAGGGAAACCTAAATATAAAAACTGCTACTGTAGACGAACGCTTCAACCTAGAAGAACAAAATTTGGTGAGCCAAGTCGGATTTGTGTACTGATCATTACCACCAAGTATCATCAAGATTGGGTGAAAAAATATTTGATGGTATTTCGGAAACTCGTTATTTCTTAGAAGCTTGGCAACCCCTCTCAATGAAAGTGCTTTTCCACAGTCTGTGCCTAGGGCTATGTGAAGAGGAAACAAACCATAGAGACAAATCTGAGAACTCCTTTATTTTGTCAAGTTTCAAAGAGCTACTACAAACCATGTTGGATTTAGAGTTCCAAATTCATCTATCTATATAGGAGAGAACAGAGGGAAACCTAAATATAAAAACTGCTACTGTAGACGAACGCTTCAACTTAGAAAACAAAATTTGGTAAGCCAAGTGGGAATTGTGTACTGATCATTACCACCAAGTATCATCAACTTTGGGTGAAAAAATATTTGCTGGTATTTTGGAAACTCGTTATTTCTTAGAAGCTTGGCAACCCCTCTCAATGAAAGTGCTTTTCCACAGTCTGTGCCTAGGGCTACTTGAAGAGAAAACAAACCATAGAGACAAAACAGGGAATTTCTTTATTTTGTCAAGTTTCAAAGAGCTACTACAAACCATGCTGGATTTAGAGTTCCAAATTCATCTAATTATATAGGAGAGAGAACAGAGGGGAACGAAATATAAAACTGCTCCTGTAGACGAATGCTTCATCCTAGAAGAACAAAATTTGGTGAGCCAAGTGGGATTTGTGTGCTGATCATTACCACCAAGTATCATCAGTTTGGGTGAAAAAATATTTGCAGGTATTTCGGAAACTCGATATTTCTTGAGAAGCTTGGCAACCCATCTCAATGAAAGTGCTTTTCCACAGTCTGTGCCTAGGGCTACTTGAAGAGGAAACAAACCATAGAGACAAATCTGAGAATTCCTTTATTTTGTCAAGTTTCAAAGAGCTACTACAAACCATGTTGGATTTAGAGGTTCCAAATTCATCTATCTATATAGGAGAGAACAGAGAGAAACCTAAACATAAAAACTGCTACTGTAGACGAACGCTTCAACCTAGAAGAACAAAATTTGGTGAGCCAAGTGGGATTTGTGTACTGATCATTACCACCAAGAATCAACAATATTGTGTGAAAAAATATTTGCTGGTATTTCAGAAACTCGTTATTTCTTAGAAGTTTGGCAACCCATCTCAATGACAGGGCTTTCCAGAGTCTGTGCTAGGGCTAATTTAAGAGGAAACAAACCATAGAGACAAAACTGAGAACTCCTTTATTTTGTCAAGTTTCAAGGAGCTACTACAAAGCATGTTGGATTTAGAGTTCCAATTTAATCTATCAATATAGGAGAGAACAGAGGGAAACCTAAATATAAAAACTGCTACTGTAGACGAACGCTTCAACCTAGAAGAAGAAATTTTTGGTAAGCCAAGTGGGATTTGTGTACTGATCATTACCACCAAGTATCATCAAGATTGGGTGAAAAAATATTTGCTGGTATTTCGGAAACTCGTTTTTTTTTTATAAGCTTGGCAACCCCTCTAAATGAAAGTGGTTTTCCACAGTCTGTGCCTAGGGCTTTTTGAAGAGAAAACAAAAATAGTGACAAATCTGAGAACTCCTTTATTTTGACGAGTTTCAAAGAGCTACTACAAACCATGTTGGATTTAGAGTTCCAAATTCATCTATCTTTATAGGAGAGAACAGAGAGAAACCTAAATATAAAAACTGCTACTGTAGACGAACGCTTCAACCTAGAAGACCCAAAATTTGGTGAGCCAAGTGGGATTTGTGTACTGATCATTACCACCAAGTATCAACAAGATTGTGTGAAAAAATATTTGCTGGTATTTCGGAAAACTCGTTATTTCTTAGTAGCTTGGCAACCCATCTCAATGAAAGTGCTTTCCACAGTCTGTTCCTAGGGCTACTTTAAGAGGAAACAAACCATAGAGACAAAACTGAGAACTCCTTTATTTTGTCAAGATTCAAAGAGCTACTACAAACCATGTTGATTTTAGAGTTCCAAATTCATCTATTTATATATGAGAGAGCAGAGGGAAACCTAAATATAAAAACTGCTACTGTAGACGAACGCTTCAACCTAGAAGAACAAAATTTGGTAAGCCAAGTGGGATTTGTGTACTGATCATTACCACCAAGTATCATCAAGATTGGGTGAAAAAATATTTGCTGGTATTTCGGAAACTCGTTACTTCTTAGAAGCTTGGCAACCCCTCTCAATGAATGTGCTTTTCCACAGTCTGTGCCTAGGGCTACTTGAAGAGGAAACCAACCATAGAGACAAATCTGAGACCTCCTTCATTTTGTCAAGTACCAAGTAGCTACTATAAACCATGTTGGATTTAGAGTTCCAAATTCATCTATCTATATAGGAGAGAACAGAGGGAAACCTAAATATAAAAACTGCTACTGTAGACGAACGCTTCAACCTAGAAGAACAAAATTTGGTGAGCCAAGTGGGATTTGTGTACTGATCATTAGCTCCAAGTATCATCAAGATTGGGTGAAAAAATATTTGCTGGTATTTCGGAAACTCGTTATTTCTTAGAAGCTTGGCAACCCATCTCAATGAAAGTGATTTCCACAGTCTGTGCCTTGGTCTACTTTAAGAGGAAACAAACCATAGAGACAAAACTGAGAACTCCTTTATTTTGTCAAGTTTCAAAGATGTACTACAAACCATGTTGGATTTAGAGTTCCAAATTCATCTATCTATATATCAGAGAATCGAGGGAAACCTAAATATAAAAACTGCTACTGTAGACGAACGCTTCAACCTAGAAGAACAGAATTTGGTGAGCCAAGTGGGATTTGTGTACTGATCATTACCACCAAGTATCATCAAGATTGGGTGAAAAAATATTTGCTGGTATTTCGGAAACTCGTTATTTCTTAGAAGCTTGGGAACCCCTCTCAATAAAGTGCTTTTCCACAGTCTGTGCCTAGGGCTACTTGAAGAGGAAACACCATAGCGACCAAACTGAGAACTCCTTTATTTTTCAAGTTTCAAAGAGCTACTACAAACCATGTTGGATTTAGAGTTCCAAATTCATCTTTCTATATAGGAGAGAACAGAGGGAAACCTAAATATAAAAACCGCTACTGTAGACGAACCCTTCAACCTAGAAGAACAAAATTTGGTGAGCCAAGTGGGATTTGTGTACTGATCATTACCACCAAGTTATCATCAAGATTGGGTGAAAAAATATTTGCTGGTATTTCGGAAACTCGTTATTTCTTAGAAGCTTGGCAACCCCTCTAAATGAAAGTGCTTTCCACAGTCTGTGCCTAGGGCTACTTGAAGAGGAAACAACCATAGAGACAAAACTGAGAACTCCTTTATTTTGTCAAGTTTCAAAGAGCTACTACAAACCATGTTGGATTTAGAGTTCCAAATTCATCTATCTATATAGGAGAACCAGGGAAACTTAAATATAAAAACCGCTACTGTAGACGAACGCTTCAACCTAGAAGAACAAAATCTTTTAAGCCAAGTGGGATTTTGTGTACTGATCATTACCACCAAGTATCATCAAGATTGGGTGAGAAAATATTTGCTGGTATTTCGGAAACTCGTTATTTCTTAGAAGCTTGGCAACCCCATCTCAATGAAAGTGATTTCCACAGTCTGTGCCTAGGTCTATTTAAGAGGAAACAAACCATAGAGACAAAACTGAGAACTCCTTTATTTTGTCAAGTTTCAAAGAGCTACTACAAACCATGTTGGATTTAGAGTTCCAAATTCATCTATCTATATAGGAGAGAACAGAGGGAAACTAAATATAAAAACTGCTACTGTAGACGAAAGCTTCAACCTAGAAGAACAAAATTTGGTGAGCCATGTGGGATTTGGTGTACTGATCATTACCACCAAGTATTATCAAGATTGGGTGAAAAAATATTTGCTGGTATTTCGGAAACTCGTTATTTCGTAGAAGCTTGGCAACCCCTCTCAATGAAAGTGCATTCCACAGTTTGTGCCTAGGGCTACTTGAAGAGGAAACAAACCATAGAGACAAAAACTGAGAACTCCTTTATTTTGTCAAGTTTCAAAGAGCTACTACAAACCATGTTGGATTTAGAGTTCCAAATTCATCTATCTATATATCAGAGAATCGAGGGAAACCTAAATATAAAAACTGCTACTGTAGACGAACGCTTCAACCTAGAAGAACAAAATTTGGTGAGCCAAGTGGAATTTGTGTACTGATCATTACCACCAAGTATCATCAAGATTGGGTGAAAAAATATTTGCTGGTATTTCGGAAACTCGTTATTTCTTAGAAGTTTGGCAACCCCTCTCAATGAAAATGATTTTCCACAGTCTGTGGCTAGGGCTATGTGAAGAGGAAGCAAACCATAGAGACAAATCTGAGAACTCCATTATTTTGTCAAGTTTCAAAGAGATACTACAAACCATGTTGGATTTAGAGTTCCAAATTCATCTATCTATATAGTAGAGAACAGAGGGAAAACCTAAATATAAAAACTCCTACTGTAGACGAACGCTTCAACTTAGAAGAAGAAAATTTGGTAAGCCAAGTGGGATTTGTGTACTGATCATTACCACCAAGTATCATCAAGATTGGGTGAAAAAATATTTGCTGTTATTTCGGAAACTCGTTATTTCTTAGAGCTTGGCAACCCCTCTCAATGAAAGTGCTTTTCCACAGTCTGCGCCTAGGGCTACTTGAAGAGGAAACAAGCCATAGAGACAAATCTGAGAACTCCTTTATTTTGTCAAGTTTCAAATATGTACTACAAACCATGTTGGATTTAGAGTTCCAAATTCATCTATCTATATATCAGAGAATCGAGGGAAACCTAAATATAAAAACTGCTACTATAGACGAACGCTTCAACCTAGAAGAACAAAATTTGGTGAGCCATGTGGGATTTGTGTACTGATCATTACCACCAAGTATTATCAAGATTGGGTGAAAAAATATTTGCTGGTATTTCGGAAACTCGTTATTTCGTAGAAGCTTGGCAACCCTCTCAATGAAAGTGCTTTCCACAGTCTGTGCCTAGGGCTACTTGAAGAGGAAACAAACCATAGAGACAAAACTGAGAACTCCTTTATTTTGTCAAGTTTCAAAGATGTACTACAAACCATGTTGGATTTAGAGTTCCAAATTCATCTATCTATATATCAGAGAATCGAGGGAAACCTAAATATAAAAACTGCTACTGTAGACGAACGCTTCAACCTAGAAGAACAAAATTTGGTGAGCCAAGTGGAATTTGTGTACTGATCATTACCACCAAGTATCATCAAGATTGGGTGAAAAAATATTTGCTGGTATTTCGGAAAAATCGTTATTTTCTTAGACGCTTTGGCAACCCCTCTCAATGA